>NC_138768.1:529401287-529508787 GCF_965119305.1 Pelophylax lessonae | reverse complement strand
TCACAGTGTCACTTCTTTACCTTTCGTGCACCACCACGGATGGGCCTCTTGCCCACCCTGCACCAAATATTTTATAAACATTACATGTTGTAATTCATGTGTTTTTGATGATAAAAATTCAAAATCACATCAATGCTGATATGTTCTTTCTTTCACTGCCTTAAAGTCCTATTCACTGGCCTGAGGAACCAAATAACCACTTGTATACTTACCAGGGATGTTGGCACAACTACACATAGGAATCATCAACCTATAATTTTTCAAAAATCTTGGTTTCCTAGAGCTCAAACCACAAAATCGCATCTCTAGACTTCGGATGGAAATCATCCAATTCCTCACATGATCTCTAGAAACCCCTACTATTTATAGGGAATCTCCATTCCCATTTATCCTTTCCTTACTTTACTTTCTGTTTCTCCTATGAGAAATCGACACCAACAGCAACCTACGTACAATCAAACTGTAACTACGTAGTTTATAGTTACTAATACTAATTAACGTTTTTTCCCTCATCCCAATCTCTGCAGTGCAGAGTGAAAGGAAAATAAAAAGGGAAAAACATCCTCAGTGATTCTCTTTCGCTGATCACTGTCACACTAGGTCAAAAAAAACAAGGAACGACAATGGGGGACCTACAGGGAGACAAATGGAATAACCTGATGTCCAGGATCGAAACAAACTTCCAAAATAAGGAACAGCAGGAGTCAGACACACTCGCCCTTTTTTCCACCCTTAGACGGCAACTGGAAAAGAAATCATCTCTTCATTGGCATATTAAGTCCTTTGAAAGATATATTGCTGAAGAAATCAACCCAGCTGGACTTCGAATTCAGATCTTCCCGACTATGGACAATGTAACGGCACTCATGAAACAACAATGGGAAGAACAACTAAACGCATGTTCCAAAAACCTGATGACCTTACTGCAGGAGGAATACGAACGCCAAATCAAAAAGATTGACGAAGAAACCAAACTAATATACCTGAAACTAGCACCACTAAAAACCGTCCAGATGTACAGCGAAGAAGAAAGGAAATTGAAGGACCATCTAGAAAACTATAGTAAACAAATTCTCCATAAAAAGGAGAAAAAATATTGGCGAGATAAAAATGCCTTTGCCCAAGGGAGAGCCTATAGATGGAACAACACCAGAAGGACCTATAAAAACAAACAACAACTTGGCATGAAATACACCAGCCATGACAATACTTACTACGCGTCAGACTCCTCATCACACGCCTCCGGGTCAGATAGTCGTAAAAGAGAGCCACCACCTAGAGGACCACAACCACGACAAACACCAACACTTAACGATAGAGAAGAAGGAGAGTCGAGAACCGAGAACGAAAGTGAAGAAACTGAGAACCAGACACATGGTGGTACAAAAACCCAGGGCATGTTTACAAGACTGCGAGCCAACAGAGAGGAAGCTCCTAAAAAACAAAAGGCTTTTTTAGGAAAGCCCAACTTGAAACAAACCAAACTTCCCGTGGTCACCGACTCCCAGGGATCGAAACAGGCGGAGAGGAGAGACGATCAATAATTAACCTCTCATCGCAAAACTTAACCACACATGAAGAAGAGGTACTACGGTTAGGCCTCTCCTTCTGTCCAAAAAATAATGCTGACAAATTTGAAGTCATTAAAGACGTCAACCTATTCGCACGAAAAATACTATTCTGTTAGAGGAAGGTGGCTTTGATGATGATTGGGAAGACCCCTCATTACCACCAGAAGAAGACGACAGTGATGAAGAAGGGGAGGATTCGGAAACACCTCACTTTCAGAAAAAATCACAGAAATTTCCACCACTGAGCTTAAACCCAGCAGTCACCTTGTTTGTCAAACTGACGACCAGGGAAATTGAAGGACTCAGCATGAACAAAACAAAGGACAATTTAACCAAACAACAAAGGAAAGCACTTAAAGACCTAAAAAGTTACGACACCATCACTATGAAACCAGCTGATAAAGGCGGTAACATAGTCATCATGGACAATACAAAATATAAGGAGATGTGCATGAACATTTTGGACAATCACCAATGTTACAAACAAATATCACCACTCATGATAAAATCCTATAATGAAATATTCTATAAAAAAGTCGACAAGGCCCTGAACGAAGGGGCCATCTCCAAAACCTTATGGGAATACATAAGAACTACATATCCCAGAACACCTACGTTCTATTCCCTGCTGAAAATACACAAGGACGCAAACAACCCACCAGGGAGACCCATTATATCTGGGAATGGGAACATCTCAGAAAATATGAGCAGAGTTATAGATGCTCACCTTCGCCCTCATGTAACTAAACTATCGTCATATACGAAGGACACAATCCACCTACTGCAAATTCTGGAAGGCATGACCACCTCACCTGAAACCTACCTCGTCACAATTGACGTAGAATCGCTCAATAGCAATATACCGCACGATAAAGGAATTCTAGCAGTGCAACAAGCGCTCAGTCAACAAAGTCGCCACGACCAAAAATTCAATGATTTCATTCTCTCCATGTTACACTTTATTTTACATTATAATTATTTTTGCTTTGATGGACTTCATTTCCTGCAAATCTGTGGTGTTGCCATGGGCACAAGTTGTGCCCCATCTTATGCCAACATATACCTGGGCATGTGGGAGCAGGACTTCCTCCACAACGAGGAGAACTCTATATACTCCTGCCATATAACACTTTGGCAGAGGTATATAGATGACATCTTCCTCTTGTGAAATGGACCAGAAGATCTCATGATAGAATGTTTGGAACGCATGAACAAGAATTCTTTCAATATGCACTTCACCATGCAATATAGCCAAACGAAGATCAGTTTTCTCGACACCTGGATCTACAAAGATTCCGAAGGTAGCCTTAACACAACATTATACAGAAAAGAGACTGCAGGTAACACTGTACTGCATGCGGACAGCTTCCACCCCGCAGCCCTAGTTAAATCGATTCCGTACAGCCAATTTTTAAGACTAAAAAGGAACTGCACTACCCAACAAGATTTCAAACGCGAATCTGACAAACTAACTGCACGACTACTAATCAGAGGGTACTCCAAAACATGCCTGAGGAAGGCCTTCAATCGAGCCAACGGTCAGGAGAGACATGAAGTCTTATTCAAGAAATCAATCGACAAACCATCAGAAAGCGCCAACAGGATTATTATGCGATATACCAACCAGCATGACTCCATCAGGAAGATCATTAAGAGCAATTGGCACATCCTTACCGGTGACCCAAGCCTAAAACACTTACTCCCAGGAAACCCATTAATTACGTTCAGGAAAGCTGGATCTCTCCAGCAATCACTAGTTCATAGTGAATTCAAAAACGGATCAAGGAAGGATCCCTGTAAGGACAAAGGGACTTACCCATGTGGAGGATGCTCCCAATGCAAAGTCATTGTTAAATGCACAAGTAAAATTCTACCAAATGGGGAGCTGTTCATACCGGCCCATTTTGTCAATTGCAAAACCCAAGCAATTGTCTACCTGATGGAATGTGACTGTGGTGCCTATTACGTTGGCAAAATGAAACAAGAATTTCGTAAAAGAGTGGGCACACACATGTCAACCATGGAGATGTGTAACTTCTATCTCCCACTTGGCAGGCACGTGAGAGACAAACACCAATCGAAAATGCCTAATGTAAGATTCATGGCCCTGGATAGAATACATATCCCGGGGAGGGGGGATGACTGGAACAAAACCCTCCTGCAAAGAGAGATGAGGTGGATTAGACGCCTTGGAGCCACCACACCTCCTGGCCTCAACGAAGCAGAGAGCTTTAAACCTTTCCTCGAAGGATTCGTGTCAGGCAAAACTGACTAATATAACCAGCAAAATAAATATTGATCGGCAAACATCAAAGCCTGTATCAATAAATAATCCCCTTTATTCATCGAATTAATAATTATTATTTATTGATCTAACCAATTGATCAATCCCCAGATATATCCCCCTAACCATACAACCCTCCTTTACCCACCAACATTATCTCTCTTATCCCCTTGCCCAGACTAAGGCCTTTCCTGAAGGCGTGCGTACCCCCATATAAACAGTCCAGTATATACTATACCATCCAGACATTTCGAGACATCGGGCACCCATACAACCCCTAGCCCCCCATATCCCCTCGGGACTGTCTTTCTTATTTTTTTCATCTATGTTTCTTTCCCTCTTCTTATAAAATGATTGTACCGTTACTGTTGCACAAAATGGAAAAGATTAGCATGTATATACACTCTTTAACCATAGATGTATATGTATACATACTGTAATACAGACCCCGATCGGTGGACAAACCCCCCCCGAATACCCAATAGTAGCCCCCGGAAAAGCCGGAAAGCCCCACCCTGATAGGCGGGGCACTGACTGGGTCACCAGTGTCTCCATCCGAGCCCGATGGCGCTTCGGTGGCTCGTCCACCAATGCCTGACGGCATCCTGGTCGGCCCCTCCTCTCCGTGTCGGCGGTGTCCTTAGTTGCCAGGCAGCGAAGGGACTCCCCGCCGCGACTTGCGCAAGAGCTTCGGCACATGCGCGGTACGCACGGGTGAAGCCCTTCCGCCCTGACATATAGGACCGCGCTGCGCAGCAATGCGCATGCGCGGCCTATATATAAGGCGCCGGGGATCCCTGGAAGAGTGCCATTCATCTCCGGATGCTGGAGAAGAAGCACCTCCCGGACAACGGTGGATCAGACTCCCTCTACCACACTATTGGACTCTTACTCCCCCTGCTAGATTAAGGTAATTTTGCACTAAGACTATTTCTTAGTCTAAACTGGGACAAATTAAATAAAATATATCCCTGAATATGTACCATATATTTTTCAACATAGATACCATCCTGCACCTTAGAGACCTGAAGCAGAGGAGGTAATATACCCTTTTGACTAAATTCCAATTGCGGTTTTCAATTAATGAAAAATTTCCGGACATATAGAAAAACTTAGAGAAAAAATATATATTTCTAGGGACAGCCACCACTATCACCAGGGACTCCAAGTGAGGAAACCAGAGACTCTGGACCATGTGAGTACCCTTAAGAACACCGAAGTGGCCAATACTAATGTATCCCATGAATGCCCAGCACACACACCACCGTCACTCCTTTCCTTTGTGGGGATCTTGTGGCTACCCTGGGAAAAAGAGGGGCACCTCCATATATACCGATCGAGAAACTGTACACAAAAAAATTAAATGTAAGCTAATATTGAACACAGATTATACTAATTAAGTATTTGCTGTAAATGACACTAACAATGACTCATATCATTATAGATATGGTGACACCTTGAAAAGGGCATAGCCGCTTTAGGCAGCCGAAATTTGGAAAGTTGGAATTGAGACGCTCCCTGCAACATCCAACACCCATGGATGGCAGGATATTGTGTTTCTAAAGTCACCAATATTCACAGTGTCACTTCTTTACCTTTCGTTCACCACCACGGATGGGCCTCTTGCCCACCCTGCACCAAATATTTTATAAACATTACATGTTGTAATTCATGTGTTTTTTATGATAAAAATTCAAAATCGAATCAATGCTGATATGTTCTTTCTTTCACTGCCTTAAAGTCCCATTCACTGGCCTGAGGAACCAAATAATCACTTGTAAGGTTTTGTAGGGAGGTGAGCAAAGGGATGGAGGTGGGGGTCCAGCCCAGACAATAATTAGACACTCCATGAGGAGGAAAGGACTATGGCATGCAAGGAGGGATGAAATCTGTGCTAAGGAAATTACTCTTCGTAAAGTAGTAAAATTTGCTAGCTAATTCAGAGTCACATTGCAGGTCAATAAAAATGTATTATGGAAGGAACAAAAGCTGCATGCTAGCATTTAAAATACTAGAATTTCTTTAAAGAATGGATAGAAATTGGACTGCTGTGCTGATCCTACCAACCTATTGCCTAGCGTTTGGGATCAATGACCATTGCAAGACAGAAAGGAGGAAGTGCCAAGCTAGAGTGATCTATGCTGAAATAGAGTGAAGATAGATGGATAGTTGTGACCTAAGTCAAGGCTGAACAATGTTCAGGAGCTCACAGTGGGTCAAAGATACATTCATTTAAATCATTCCTACTGGTTTTTTAATTGCCAGTTTGACAATATGGCGATAGATAGATAGATAGATAGATAGATAGATAGATAGATAGATAGATAGATAGATAGATAGATAGATAGATAGATAGATAGATAGATAGATAGATAGATAGATAGATAGATAGATAGATAGATAGATAGATAGATAGATAGATAGATAGATAGATAGATAGATAGATAGGGATTATCGAACTTTTGAAAAGTTCAGTTCGACCAGAACATCCGAATTTCCCGAAAGTTCGGTTCGGATTCCAGAACCCCATTGAAATCAATGGGACCTGAACTTCTGGAATCAAAAAACACCATTTTGAGGCCCTAAACCCAATAAATGCCCCTAAAA
Source organism: Pelophylax lessonae (assembly GCF_965119305.1). Classification (NCBI taxonomy): domain Eukaryota; kingdom Metazoa; phylum Chordata; class Amphibia; order Anura; family Ranidae; genus Pelophylax; species Pelophylax lessonae. The sequence goes on along the minus strand of NC_138768.1, from coordinate 529,502,325 downwards.
AGTGCCTAGGGTTCTGGGTCATGCCCCAGGGACTATGAATCAGGCAAAAAAAAGTTCTTAAAAATTGTCGTTTTTGATAGAGAGCCAATTATTGGAAAAAAAAAAAAAAGAGATTTCTTTGGATTTAGTCTAAAAAGTGTACCTGTGAAGTTTCAGCTCTGTAGCATGTCCAGAACCAGAAAAAAACTTCTTAGAATTTAAGTAGCGCAAGGATGGTGTTAAGGTGTTACCCTCCTTTCACACCTGGGCGTTTTTCAGGCGTTTTTTTTTAAACTTCTGTATAGTGGTATATATATATGTATGTGTATATATATATGTATATGTATATATATGTATGTGTGTGTGTGTGTGTGTGTGTATATATATATATATATGTGTGTGTGTGTGTGTGTGTGTGTATATATATATATATATATATATATATATACACACATATACATATATATATATATATATATATATATATATACCCCTAACCCAGAATCTGCATAGTGGGGTCACCCTGACATGGCAGAGTTCGGTCACCCTGACATGGCAGAGTCAGTTCACCCTAAACTACACTACGGTCACCCTGACATGGCAGAGTCAGTTCGAACACCCAATGTTCGGGTCGAACCGATGGTCGACCCGAACCGTTCGATCATCCTAGATAGATAGATAGATAGATAGATAGATAGATAGATAGATAGATAGATAGATAGATAGATAGATAGATTCTACCTATGCCAAGGCTCAAGGACATTAAGGAGCTCACAGTTGGTCACGGATACATGGATTTAAATAATTTCTTCTGATTTTTGAACTGCCAGTTTGACAATATGGCAAATTATAGATAGATGGGTAGACAGACAGACAGACAGACAGACAGACAGATAGATAGATAGACTTACTGTTCGTGTTTGTTCCTAAATCTATTTATAGGAGCAGTGCCATCATCTTTCACTTAGCGACAGAAGTAAATTAATTCTATTTGTTTAATTTCCAGTGTGTCACACTTGTCTTTCATTTGGCAAATCTGTATTTTGTACATATACATAATTATTTATGTTAAGCAGAGAAATTTCGTAATGGGAATCTCACATTATCTCTCCATCAAAATTGGGAAGGTGTTCTTAACAGATTTATTGGTTAATTTGGGATGGCATGCAGGTGGTTGAAATATTTATGAGATCTGTAATTACTTTTTGTAAAATGAGCTCCACCGAGAAATCAGCACATGGTGATGAAATGTGATGAGGAGCTTCTGAATAGCCAAAGCCTAGTGGTTACACAAACTTAAAATGTCATAATGCAAAATCTTGAGCTGTGAATTGTGCAACATTGTAATGTGAATTATATATACTGTGTGTATATATATATATATATATATAGTTATATACACAGAGCTAAAGGTGTCTAATGTTAATTTGGTGCTGGGGTGATACGTGACTAAATCCCCGTACACACGTACCGATTGTCGGCCGTAAATATTCGGCCGACGAACGTTCGGCCGATTATCGGCTTGTTAGTATGATGCTTCCAACAGCCGACAGCGCATTTTCGGCCGAACAGAATCTGTTGTGCAGGCATTAAAATTTTTGTTGGCCAACACCAGAACAGCCGATTGTTCGCCAGTCAGTACAGAATTCGGCCGACAGACAGCAGATTTGCAAGACTGGGCATGCTCAGAAAAGAAAAAACACACGGAAAGTTAACCATCACATGAAATCACTTCTGCAGTCGGCTGTTGTTGGCCGACAAAATTTGTGTGCAATCTTTTGCAGTTTTCAACAGACACGACAGCCCTGGACAAAAGACGGCCGATCGTTCGGCCGACGATCAGTACGTGTGTACGGGGCTTTAGTGATTACTGTTCCATTTTTGAAAACTCTTATTCCCTATGTTTGTGTGGGTTTCATCCCTGTGCTTCTTACAGTGCTAATTCAATAAAACTAGAGAAAATAAAATGAGCACAAAATTTGAAATATTGGCAATCTATTGCAACCAATTTGTTTTTACCTGTCATTTTATTTTTCATACCTTTCATTCTATTACAAAATAAAAAAAAAATTTGTAATTGCTATTAGTAGTAAATCTATTTTGTACCCATTTTCTTTTCTCCAATTTAATGAAATGGGCCCATAGTCTATTCATACTGGTTGATGATGATTTTAGCAAGGACTATGCTAGGACGGAAAAAATAAAAGCTTGCTTACCAAAACAAAACCTTCCTTCAATTCACGTGTTTCTGAATTGTACCTTTAATGTGGAATGCCAGCATATTTTGCAGTCTTCTGCACAGTTAACAGTTTGATAACTAGAAAAAAAATGTATTTGGTGTGGAAAATAATCTTATGCAAAATAAAGACTAGGGAATCATTCATTAATTCAGATGTACTTCATGTTTTGCTGCAAGTTAGAGATACAGAAATGAAAAAAAAAAAACGTTTTTGTTGTGAAGGTTTGGGATTCTAGTTCTTAGGTAGTTGTCTGATCTCTTAGCTGTAAGGTGCTGATTGGTTTCACACCCAGGTACTTTTGTTTCAGTATCTGCTTTATAGCTACAAGCTTGTCATAGCAGTTACTTTGTCATTCTTACTGTCTTTTTCTTATTGTCTCAAATATGCCCATCAATTAGGGCTTTCTCAGTAATTTATTTGGGTTTTTTTTTTTATTTATTTTTTTCCTTTTGTTGCTGGATCCTTACATAAATGTTTCCTGTCAGCCCCCCTACTTGCACTTGACTTCTGTCTGCTATTTTCGATCTCCGTGTTCCTGTTACCTGGTCCCTATGCCCATGGCCTTATCCTCTGTTGCCTAGTTCTACTTGTAGAATTCTTGTACTTTTGTAGTTTGTATCCTGTGTTTTGGTCATCATTTCCTTTTACTTTTTTTCCTTGGCCCTCTATTGTGCCTTTTTTTTCTTAGCCTTTATCATCAGCTTATTTTTTTTTTTTTTTATCACAGTCTGAGTACAGGCTCAAAGATCAGTAGCTATGGCAGTTGAGAGGCTCCCACTAACCAGCAGGAAAAATACACAAGCAGCTCATCCTGGCAAATGACGCAGGCTCACCTGGTATGTGGAGTCTAAGCACTAACTGATACTCACTGGAGCTCCTGAAGCTGGAGATGGTTTTGCTGTGTGTTAGTACCAGGGTGTGGTCCTCAGGCTCACCCTACTAGGAGTTTAGCAAGCCAGAGTCCAGTAGCGGTAGGGACCAAGCAGAAGCCAAGTCAGTAAACAAGCAGAAGCATAGTCAAGGAACAAGCCAAAGGTCAGGAACGAGTGGTAGCAGAAATATCGACAGCAACAGAAGAGGCAAGACATTCAGTCTATAGTAGCAGGTAGCACTATTAAAGCATATAAAATGTTCTTGCTTGTGTGTGAAGAAGCTAAAACCTCAGGTTTTTTTTTTTTTTTATCTGGTATTTGTTGATCTATTTGTAAGATTTCTCCCTTCTTCCTGTTTATGACATGTGTCAGAATAGGAAGTGGGGAAAAATCTACCCACTTCCTGCCTATTGGATTGTAAGGCAAGAATGAGGAGGACACAAGTCACCATAAAGATCTTTCTAATTCAGTGAGGAAGGTTTAGAACCACTGTCAGCCATTTAGTGCTATCTGTGTCCTAATAAGGGAATTTTTTTACTCACATTCTTCTGACAGATTTCAGAACAGGAAGAGAAGAGAAATCTCCTCTATAGGAAAAAAGACAGCATTTAGGATCTTAAAGCGTAACTCCACTTTTGTTGAGAAAAAAACATTCCCCCTTGGGTGATATCTGTACATTGCAAGGATTTTAACAAACTTTGTTGCAGATTCCTACCTTTTATTATTCTGAATAAATCACTGTTTGTTCCTCTGTGCTGAGTGGGTCAAATTGGAGTGGTTTCATAATGATCTATCGGCTGTGGCAGCTGCAGGGCTCTAATGAGGGAAGCTGCTGGGCCTGCATCCCTTTAGACATGTTCCTGTTGGGAGTATCTCACCAAAAACGACATTTTTGCTGCAGGGGATGCCAGAAATCTGACTTGTATCTTAGGCAGACTTCTGGGAAAATTGGTGAGCCAATCACACAAGCAGGAAATTATGTTTCTGGGGTGTGGTCAGTATACATTCTGTATACAGAACTCCTCCAGGTAGCCATATTGCATTGCATTTTCAGAAAATTACAACTGCTGCAGATTGAAAAGGAAAGGTAATTTTTAATAATATTCAATTTCCCCATGAAAGTGGAGTTATCCTTTTCAGAAAACTTGTTTAATTTAAAACATAGACACCACAGATTATATCACTTCCCCACTAAATCTAAAATAATGATTATAAAAATGTTTTGACTGGAGGTGTACTTCAAGTGGGATGGTACAGAAATTAAACTTTATAGCACTAAAGTTGTACAAACGTTGTATGATATTGCCACTTTAATGTTACCCCAGAGTAGTTTTAATTTTTTACTTATTTTATGGCAAATAAAGAAGAATTTATTGTTAAGAAAGCAAGAAGAAATCAGTTGTATCTCATCTAGAACCTCTATCCAATTATATAAGTTAGTAATTTATGTTTCTTGCTGAGCAAGCTCTTTATAAAAATAAATAGTGGAACTAATAATTCTGTGCCGTTGGCATGTGACATTGTTATATATTTGTGCTGCATAAATTCATATTTAGATGATTTGTTCTTTTACCAGCCCAGCTTTAAAGCTGAACTCTATGCAGAAATAAAATCCACAAATAAATGCAGCTTTTTAAATAAATGAGTGTAAGTACTTGAATTGGACCTAAAACCAACCTTTTGCAGCCCCTGTATAGTATGTATTGCAAATCTCAGAAAGAGGTAGGTAGAAGCAGTACACGATGACTTTTAAATGTACAAAATAAAAAGCCAGCTCCTTCTTTCACTGCCCTGATACAGGGTGGAATAACGAGGAGAACAAGAACAAGAGAAGGGCGCACCAACCTCGTGCATTACTACTAAAAAAGATTAATAAAATCCAAAAAGGTAGCATACATCGTACTCACAAACGTATGACATATGCACGCATGTAAGAAATTGGGACCAACCGCCTCCAGGATACTCCTATGGTGCTGAATGATGACGTGATGGTGTCCCCATATTCCAGGCTGATGTGTTTCGAGGGAGAGCATTCTTCTTCAGAGCCAAAATTACTACTACTGTGGACACCATCATGTCATCCAGCACCTTAGGGAGTATCCTAGGGCGATTAGTCCCAGTTTCTTACATGCGTGCATATGTCATACGTTTGTGAGTACAATGTATGCTACCTTTTTGGATTTTAATAAACATTTTTTAGTGGTAATGCACGAGGTTGGTGTGCCCTTCTCTTTTTGTTGTTGTTTTTAATTGTAATTGGATACCCTTGGTCCTGAGGGGGCAGCAAGACCGTAAGTGGTGTGCAAAAAGACCATTTAGATCACTCACCTTCTCGCATACCACTTTAGTGCAGGAGGGATACTGTTTTGGAATAGGGAGGAGACCTGTATATGTACTCTAAATGTAATTGAAAGTGTAACAGAGGAAAATCGGGTCCCCTCTGCTGCCAGACAGAACTATGCTGTGTAAATCTCAGCACTGGATGGACAAAAGCCATGGGCAGGTAGAACAGCATTAAAGAAGAAGGAAAGGGTTTACTATAAGTGTTGCTAAAAATCCCCCCCATCTATCTCCTATCTATGATGCAAGTATTTCTCCTGATCTCTTTTATAAAGACTATGCGTCATGCATAGTCTTTATAAAAGAGATCAGGAGAAATACTTTTTTTTTTTTTGTCCACTCTGAAAATACCTTGTCATTTGAATGGGCTGCAAAATGCACTGGAATGTGGAAAAAGTACTGCATGGTACTGTGGTATCATGTAATTTGGTGCCCGCAAACACACTGCATTTGCAAGATGCATTTGGTGTAGCATTAACAATTCATTGGCACCCATAAAGGCAGAATGTTAACCCGCAGTGTGGGAAATGCACACGGTGTATGCCGTTCCCGCACCTTGTCTTGGTGTGAACCAGCCCTTATGACTTTTAATTGTTTTAATTGCCAAATAAAATGTTGGCACATGCATTCCTTATCAAAACAAATGCAAATGCATTGCAAATCATTGTACCATTTGTTAGGTTCAGGGATGGGTTTTGCTCTGTGTGCATACATCCGCATGCTCATGTGATCCTGTAATTTAACCACTTCCCGACGCTGTACGTACAGTATATATATATATATATATATATATATATATATATATATATATATATATATATATATATATATATATATAAAGTATATATATATATATATATATATATATATATTGTGGTTTGCAAGTGATTTACTGGGATTAGGGCTGAAAATCAGTGATGGACGAACATGCAGCCACAAAATACTTACTAGCTGTGCACACATAGTCCCACAACATGGACACTGACATACCAGTGCAAGTATTGCTATTTTTTTTTTTTTTTCAGCCAAAAAAAAATATTTTTTTTTTTCTAAATCAGCCAGAACTGACAGCAGCTGGTAAACACATGTCAAATTCATATAGGTCCATTCACACATCTGTAAAATGGGTCCGCATCCATTCCACAATTTAGCGGAACGTTTACAGACCCAATGATTTTCAATGCCAGTCTGAAAAATTAGGCATTCACAGGATACAGAAGTAAGTGTCGGTCAGTACGGGCCCCAAAAATTAGCCAACAGGCACTCACCTGACAGCAAAGAACTTGGTATTCTGTGGCCGGTTTACACTGATGCGATCACAGAGATCGCATGTAATTTGGAGCACACTGCTCCTAAAACTACATGCGATGTCTGTGCGGTGCAAATTCAGCCATACAGATTGTATGGCTGAATTTGCACCGCAATCGCAGTGAACACGCACAGGACCCTTTTTTTGGTCCGCAGCAGAATCGGATCGCATGGTGGGTCACACTAGTGCGATCCGATTCTGTGCGAACTGTCAGATCGCACTGCAATATGCGATCTGAGCTGGGGGTGTTGTTAACTTTCAATTGACACCCCCAGCGTATCGCATATGGCAGTGTGAACTGCCTGTGCTGCGGATGCGATGGGGGAACACGCAGATATATTTGCAGTGTTCCCACATTACATCAGTGTGAACCGGCACTGACAGTCTGTCCCTGCTCCCCACAGCAAACCTCTCCCTACACTGACAAAAGAGAGAATATAGATAGTACACCTATACCAAATACCAGTCCTTAAAAGGACTTTTGTGGATCTATAACCGAGCGATCTGTGTCACTCACAATCTGTCCCTGCTCCACACAGCAAACCTCTCCCTACACTGACAAAAGAGACAATATAGATAGTACACCTATACCAAATACCGGTCCTTAAAAGGACTTTTGTGGACCTATAACAGAGCGATCTGTGTCACTGACAATCTGTCCCTGCTCCACACAGCAAACCTCTCCCTACACTGACAAAAAGCAGAAAATGGTAGCCAGGTCAGGTCTATTTATAAGGTAGGGGGTATGTCCATGTGCTGAAATGTCTCAATTGGCTGTCCTGTACCACCTGATGGATGTGTCATGGGTCAAAGTTCTTCACAATGTAAAAGAATATGGCCGCCACAAACATCATCATATGTTTGCATGATCGGCGAACGAGCAAAGTTTGCCGCGAACCGACCGCCGGGCGAACCGCAAGGCCATCTCTACTGAAAATATCAGCCATAACCCGGTACTGTTTTTTTCTGCAGGCGGCCAGCTTTCTCATGAAACTGGTCCGAGCAGTTCATGAGCCACTGGAACAGTTCCTGAAGCTGGTGTTTCTTGGGCCAGTGTTCCTCGGGGTTACCATTTCTGCTGATGCGACCAAGAAACGATTCGGCGGTGCCGCCGGAAGCTCCCATAGGCGATCAAAGAGTAACACACTTTGACCAGAACAACGTCTTTGCTTTTAAATGTAAAGAAGAGATTTGGAGTATTTTTGACCCCAGATCTCTTCTTAAAGAGGACCTGTCATCCTTATTTCTGTTACAAGGGATGTTTACATTCCTTGTAATAAGAATAAAAGTGCTAAAAATAAAAAAAAAAATATATAGAGACAGTGTAAAAATAAATAATAATAAAAAAAAATTTAAAGCGCTCCTATCCCTCCATGCTTACACGCAGAAGTGAACGCATACGTAAGTCAGGCACGCATATGTAAACGGTATTTGAACCACACATGTGAGATATCGCCCCTGAACGTTAGAGTGAGTGCAATAATTCTAGTGCTAGACCTCCTCTGTAACTCTAAACAGGTAACCTGTAAAGGCGTTTAACCAGTTCTGGACCGGAAGGATTTGTCCCCTTAATGACAGTGCCATTTTTTTTGATTCGGTGTTACTTTAATTGACAATTGCGTGTGACGCTGTACCGATATTTAATTGATGTCCTTTTTTTCCCACAAATAGAGCTTTCTTTTAGTGGTATTTGATCATATGTGCAATTTTTATTTTTTGCACTATAAACAAAAAAAGAGCGACAATTCTGAAGATAAAAACAATATTTTTTACATTCTGCTATATAACATCCCCCCCCCCCAAAAAATAAATAAATAAATAAATAAATAAAACTTTTTCAGCCTTATAGTCTAATTTGTATTCTGATACATATTTTTGGCAAAGAAAATCCCAATATGCGTATTTCGATTGGTTTGCGCAAAAGTTATAGCGTTTACAAACTAGGGGAAAGATTTATGTCATTTTTATTTCCTTATTTATTTTTTTACTAGCAATGTTAGCGATCTCTGATTCTAAGCGGGACTGTGACATTGCGGCAGATAGATCAGACCCCTAACTGACATTTTTGACACTTTTGGGGGACCAGTGACATTACTACAGTAATCAGTGCTAAAATAAAATGCACTGTTACAGTAATATAAATAATAGTGTGAGTATCGCGCTGTCTAGAGGATTTATATATAACACCCCTTAATGCTGCGTGTACCCATTCTGTGAACCAAACAGTTTGCAAACAAGTATTAAAGGGGGGAGGTACCGCGCTTCAGGGAAAAAGTATAAGGGTATAAATAAATAATGAATTTAGTGTAATAGTGCTCAAATAAATATTGATTAAAAACTTCCAAATCAATAAAATCTCTGTGATGGTGCTCAGATAATTAAATAATATCTGTTTAAATTTCACACTCGTATATGTGACTCCAAATTTGGTTCAAAATGATTAGTGAGACATACTCAATATAAAGTGCAACAGTGCTAATGAAATAAAGGGAACAATCTCACTCTAAAACTAATATTTCTAAAATCTTCAAACAAACTCACAAGTGTATATTATTTTTCAACAAACTTAACATAGGGTGCTTATAGGATTTATAAAGTGCCTAAAGTGTCCCAAAAATAAGCGGTATTCCTCCTTTTTCCAAGTGTTAGACCAACACCTTTCACCAAATGATAATAAGGGGTGCTTCTTAATCCTTCTAACCCCTACGGGTGTACCAGCCGCTCACCTCAATATGTATAAAAATGCGCCTCTTAATTATGTGGATCTCCTATTCAACTCCTCTCCTTACTCGCTCCACAATCAGGGGATGATGATAGCCTCCTATATCTGGATCGGGGTGAATGCCCTCCGTACTTCCCACGAATCTCAAAATAAGGTGCTTACATAGTGCAGTATTGCCATAATAAAAACCATTTATTTAAATACAATATATTACACTCACAAGGAAACGAAGATTCTAAAGCCTTTGTATGAGTACAGCTTATCCGCGGACTTTACTTCCGCATTCCGACGTCACTTCCGGTGCTCTGCCCTACGCGTTACATCACGTCCGGTCACGTGACTTCTTCAGGGAATCATTTTGAACCAAATTTGGAGTCACATATATGAGTGTGAAATTTAAACAGATATTATTTAATTATCTGAGCACCATCACAGAGATTTTATTGATTTGGAAGTTTTTAATCAATATTTATTTGAGCACTATTACACTAAACTCATTATTTATTTATACTCTTATACTATTTTCCTGAAGCGCGGTACCTCCCCCCTTTAACCACTTTACCACTAGAGCATTTTGCTGTCTTACGTCTGGGCCACTTTTTGCAATTCGGCGCTGTGCGAATTTAACTGACAATTGCGTGGTCATGCGACACCGTACCCAAACGAAATTTACGTCCTTTTTTTCCCACAAACAGAGCTTTCTTTTGGTGGTGTTTGATAACCTGTGTGATTTTTACTTTTTGCGCTATAAACAAAAAAAGAGCGTTTATTTTGACATTGCGGCGGACAGATCGGACCCTTGACTGACATTTTTTACACTTTTGGGGGTACCAGTGACATTACTGCAGTAATCAGTGCTATAAATATGCACTGTTACTGTAAAAATGACACTGGCAGGGAAGGGGTTAATTTTATTGGAGAGGGAGGGGTTAATGTATGCCTGGTGCTTACTGACGTGTGTGGGGGGAGGTGACTGAGTGACACGGGGACAGATCGGATGTCCAGCTATGCTGAACACTCCGATCAGTGACTCCCTGTCACTTAGGAGATCCGCCCGCTCTGTTTACACAGGCGGGCGGATCTCCAAACTGGATTCCCCGACGATCGGGGCAGAGCAGCGGCGATCGCCGCTGCTCCTCCCCTGGCCCGACTCCCGCTGTGAATGAATACAGTGGCGGCAATCATGACTGCTGGTCCTGTGGATCGGCATCCCTGCTGCTTAGTGGGGGCGGGAGCCTGCCACCGGCAGCGAGCACTCCTTCCCCAGCACCACTCCCAGGAATTGATGTACCAGTACGTCAATTTGTACAAGCGAGCCAGCCTGCCACAGTATATTTGCAGCTGGCAGTTGGCAAGTGGTTAAAATGTTGCCTACAGAGATTTTTAGGTACTGTAGATTGTTGCCATTCCAGGAGCGTGCACAATTTTAAAGCAAGATAAGTTAGGTATCTTTTTACATAGCATAACATCATCTTTCACATTATGCAAAAAAAATGGGGTAACATTTGTGTTTTTTTTTTTTAATTCATTAAAATGTTTTTTCTCCCAAAAAATTGTGTTTGCAAAACTGCTGCGCAAATATCCTGTGACATAAAGAAATTGCAACGATTGACATTTTATTCCCTTGGATCTCTGCTAGAAACAAATGTACAATATTTGGGGGTATAAGTAATTTCCTAGCAAAAAACTCTGATTTAAACCTGTAAACAAAAAGGGCCAGAAAATGCCTGGTCTTCAAGTGGTTAAGCATACCACAGTGATTTATCCCCGCTCTTGTTCATTTCCCTTTAGTAAATCAGGCCCATTGTCTGGACAGCATGTATACTCCTACAGAAAGGATGCTGATTCTTCTTTGTAACATAAAGATAGATGTGCCTTCTAGTGGCTGGAAATTCAGATATTGAATATCTGGATTATATAAAATGTGATTTTGGCAGTTTTTTGAAACCAGAAAAAAATTAAAAATGTGAAAAATAATTGCACAAAAATAACGACTTAGAAAACGCTATTCCATTATCTTTTCAACAGCAGCTGGACAAGAACAGATTTCCTATTCTGCCTTGTGTACTATGTCTATCATTATCTGTTAGAATAATGTGAAAAGTGTGCAAACAGTGAGAAGCCTGGGTCCTTGTTAGAAGAAAATCGAACAATGCTATCCTGTCTGCAGTGATACTGATTAATCTGCCTCACAAAGCTTTCAGACCATTCCAGGTGATTAGTTAATCCAAGCAATAGCATCATCATCTGATAGAAGAGAAATACAATGGCATCAGTCTGTCAACTGCCTGTTGATTAATGCCTGAATTAGGAGTCATGGATTTCAGGATGCTCACTTTCCTCCTTACCCTGTGTTGGCTGTCAGACCAACAAAACACACAATGGTTTATATAAATCTCTACCAATTAGGGTACAAAAAGCCATTTATGCATAATACAGGGAGCGCAGATCATAGGCAACACTAAATAGGTTATATACTTTACATTCATTTTGTTTCTCTTTTGCACAGAACAAAGGTATCCTTTCACTGGCTGAATGGCTGAATGGCTAGGCGCAGGTGCCGGGACAAGGGGTGGACGGGAGGGTCGGCTTCCCTGGGCCAAATTGTTTACTACAGGCAGAGTTGTATAAAGTACTCGAAACCCATACTTGAGTAAAAGTACAAGTGCTCGATCAAAAAGTGACTTGAGTAGAAGTGGAAGTGCTCGATCAAAAAGTGACTTGAGTAGAAGTACTAAAGTATTCAACATTTTTTGTACTTAAGTATTGCAAGTAGTTTTTTTTTTAATTTTGCTACTCAAGTACTGAAAGTAAAAGTACCAGTAGTTTTGAAAAAAAAATTGCTACTCAAGTACTGAAAGTAAAAGTACAAGTACTGTGTTATGTAGTTATTAAAGAAAGAAGTCAAAAGTTTGAACATCATATTGTTTTTTATTATTTCAAATGCAGCTTTTATTTATATATACAGTAGCATTTGTTTTCGTATGTGCTGATAATACACATGTTTTGAGCTTCATGAAACCTGCCATCTACTGTTCTGGCAGTGGTAATTTTTATAATTGTAACAAGTAACTATGCAGCACAAAAAAAAAATGTCGGAGTAGAAGTATTGAAATCATTGAAAAAATGTAGTGAAGTAAAAGTGGAAGTAGGAGAAAAAAATTAAAAAATTATACTCTAGGAAAGTACAGATACCGCCTTTCGGTACTTAAGTACAGTAGTGAAGTAGTTCTACTTAGGTACTATACATCTCTGACGACAGGAATGGGGGCTCCTTCCTTCTGGTACAAGGCTAACAGGAGTAGTAACAGCAGAAGTGATTTTGACAAGTTAGAGACATCTGGTAATGAAATCCGGTTGGTCACAGGTGATAGCATCCGGCCATAGTACTCAGACTGCACTGTGGATAATGAGGTACATGTCCTGCCACTACTGCAGAAACAATGTTGAACAAAGGATCGGATGGCTGCATTCTCACTCAATGCAAAAAACGGCTTTATTACTGTATGCAAGTCCATGACAACAGCCAACACTGACAGGCAGGGAGAGGGCAAGGAGGTTGACGCGTTTCACACAAAGTATGTGCTTTATCAAAACCACAAGAGAATGCAGTCTACACACACTAGTATATATGTAAAATCATTGATGAAAGACAGGTGTGCACAATCAATTGACTACAGACGTTACTTTAAGCTCTAAAATTGTGCATATATACACCTTAATAATGTAACAACATCAAATAAATAACTGCACAAAGATGGAGCTTTAGTTATAGTGGTGATCTCCAGACAAAAGAGGGACTGCTGGGTGTAGGATCCTCACGCTTGCACATCATGAACGGGGGGGGGGCAGTTTGGCATCTTTGCCCTGGGCACTGGATTACTATGTCCTGGCACTGGCTAGGCAAAATCTTTATCAATCAACCTCTAAGCAACCAACACATGTCCCACACCAGAAGCAAAATCTGACATTGCTGCTTTTGGTCCTTGTTAAAGGAACAGCTAGGACTGAATTTTAGGAGTCCATGCACATTATACCATTGGAAAAAAAACTCCAGAACCTTCGACAGAAAAAAGAGGGATAACACTCATTATGGCTTGTATTGCACACGTGTTTATGTGCATTTGCATTCATAAGCATTTTACAAAACATTCCCCTCTGCTTATTTTTTACTTTAATCGATTTAATTAAAAAAGGCAAACGTGCCTAAATGCCAAGCATTTTTTCTGCCTGAAGGCTCCATTCTAAAACTTAATTGTGATGATTTTCAGCCTGTAAATGCTTCTCTTTAAATATGCGTGTAAACGCCCAAATGTGCATGGACGCATAGGCTATTAGAGAGTTGCTTGTACAGGCTGAAAGAAAACAATCACCAAATGCCTGTATAAGCAACAATTTTTTTATGCCCAGTGTGCATGAGACCTAAAGCTGAATGCCAGGTATTACTGCATAGGTACAGTACATTCGTTCAGTTTGGACCAATTTAAGTATGCATATTCCATACCTGGCCGATCCATTTGGATGTAGGGAATTATGGTAATATCGGACGCTACTACAGTGATCCTTCCTGTCCTCTAGATCCCATGCTGAGGGGCTGTAGCAACCACAGGTGGCTGCTCGCTCAGGACAGGCATCATTCAGAGAATAGAAAGAAGAGGCACCTCTGAGTGTAGACTGTCAAGTGGTTTATTGAAAGAATAAAAGAGTAAAACTCACATAATGGTAAGTTAATACCAGCATTTACCAAGAGGAGTAGGGGCTGGGGTGCCCGTGCTGGAGCTGTGTCACTGCCTGGTCACGCTGAATCCACCTGGCAATCAGCTTGGAAAGGGAAACAGTCAGGACCGAGGCCTGGAACGCTGCATCTACCTCTAATGTCACCAGTTCGCAACGCGTTTCGGAGCATGCGCAGTAGGTGGAGTGTTACAATGTGTGCTCCTTTCTCAAGTTTTCCGGGAAAGTTACCACCACCCATCCTTGTTAAAGAAAGATTCCAATGTGTAAGATGGACAAAAAATGTGTACATAAAAAACATCTAATAGTCTTTGCTCCTGCTCTGATTGAAATACAGCAGATCCTGCGTGAAAGGTCATGCGGTTAATTCATGTCACTACTTCCTGGAAACTCCCCTTTGTAAGATCTCACAGTTCTCCAATCAGGATTTCTGACCTAGCTAGCAGAACAATAAGTGCCTGTCTGTCACAGTATCACCTCAGCAATGTAGCTCTCACCTCTCCCCAGTCTCTCTCCACAGGCTGCTGTGTTCTCTGGTGTCTCTCTGGTGTCTCCCCTGCCTCAGCTCTAACAGATCCCTCCTGTCTGCTCCCCAGACTACAAAGCTCTCTTTTCTTTCTGTTTTTTTTTTACATGCTTTGGGGAAGCAGCTTCTACTCCCCCACCCCCTCCTTGAAGGCTAGCCCTGCTCCAGTGGACTTGTTATCTTGTAGCTGTAGCCAAATGGACATATAAACGGACTACAAATATATATGTTATCTCAGCCCCATCTGTGGATGTCTATGCATTAGCGCCAAACTACCCATGTTCTAATCATACAGAAAAATGCCTTATGTTTTTCTCAATGAATACAAGGTATTCTCTCAATGGATAAGATGGAGATTATAATGTCACTGCCCTACTTCTCTAGCTCCTCCAATCACAAAATGCCTTGCATTAAAGCAGTAATAAACCACAGTTGGTTAATATATAGAAAAAAAAAAAAAAATTCCTGCAAGGCAATTGTCAGGGTGCCAGGAAACCAGACCACACAAAGACGCAAGTAAAGTAAAGCAGTTTATTAGAACAACAACAATAAATGCACACCACGAATGAGGAGTAAAAACAGGAACATCCAGGGTCAAGTCCAGAGCGGGTAGTCATCCAAGCCGGGATCGAGTCTAGAAGCGGGTAGTCATACAAGCAGGGATCGAGTCTGGAAGCGGGTAGTCATCCAAGCAGGGATCGAGTCAGGAAGCGGGTAGTCATCCAAGCTGGGATCAAGCCTGGAAGCGGGTAGTCATCCAAGCTGGGATCGAGCCTGGAAGGGGGTAGTCATCCAAGCCGGGGTCGAGTCCTGAGGCGGATAGACTTTCGATGCAAGGTAGTCTGCCGATGCGGAATCGAGAGCCAGGAAAGTCATCAACCAAGCCAGGTCATGCATGGAGGAACACGGAGAAAAGAAGACTGGTAGCAGTGATGCACCTTGGAGCACAAACACAAAGGACTGCAAGCCAACAGGTGATATATACTGTATATATATACTGTATGTGTGTGTATATATATATATATATATATATATATATATATATATATATATATATATAGGCAGGTGTGCAACATCATCACTGAGCGATGCCCAGGTAGCAAGCAAGTGATGATGCAAACAGAATATGTAAAAGACAGCAGTCTGCACATGTCCAAGATGGCTGCCAACAGGAAGGCATGACTGCAATGTCATAATGTGATAGTATGCACATTATGAGAAACTTACCTTACAATGAAGCCCTCCAGCACCACACTGTCACTGCTGAGAGTGCCAACATCTTCCCCCAGTCCCCCAGGGGAGCGATAATGTCACTCCTGCTTATGCGTGTGGGAGCCGCCGTTTACAGCACGGGCTATGAAGGTCCAGTACTGTAACAAGCAGAGTCCTCTTCTTTTCTTTGTTTTGAAAATATCAAATGTATAAATTTTAATTTAGTATTAGAAGCAACAGAAAAAAAATGAAGGGCAGGTCAGAAAATGTACCTGACATTCATTTATAGGGACGTGGCATGACAGTTATTTTAAAAAAAAAAAAATAATAATAATAATAATTTTAAAAGGCTGTTATTGGTCATTAAAAAGACAATATGATTGGTCATTATAACTCTAGGATTGATTGGTTAATATGTCTATTAATTTTATTGGTTAAAGTTATTACCTTATGGGGATTGGTCTATTTTGTACAGAAAATTCACCTAGAGTTGTTGAGACTCCCCTATATAAAGAAGGAAGTTAACTGTTATAATTCAGTCAGCGGGAGCAACATACAAGAAGTACAGAAGTTTTGACCCTCCCGCCCACCCTGTATCTGTTTTGTCACATTCTTAGTAATTGTGGGATATTTTTTCAGTTTTTGGTGTAGTCTGAGCTTTTGGGCTAGCCTACAGTATCTATGTATATGTTTAATATTTTAGTAGTGGTTAGTTTGGGCTTTAGGGTCAAGCTATACTATGTTTTTAATTCCCACAAATATTTTGAAAATTTTAATAAAGGCCGTGGCCGTTTTTATCAATGCAAGTTGTAGTGTCATTTTTTTTAGTAATATCAATTTCATTGGATATTTAATTATCCCCTTTTTTTGAGTTCTGCCTACGGCACCAAGTGATAGGAGATATTTCAAAAGTGAGGGAAATCATTTCTCAGACAGTTGCAACCAGAACAAGTGTTCCTAATGATTGTTTCTTGCCTGACCAGTAACAATTAATATTTTTTTATTTTCCCTCATTTCCAGCTTTCCAGCTCTCCAGCTCTCCAGCTCAGGGTAACTAATGAGAGTCAATCTCTGCAGTATGAACACAGACAGTAAAAAATAAATTAAAAAAAGGCAGGTGTTTAAACTCCTTGACACTTTTTTAAAAAAAAAAAAAAAAAAAAAAGCTTCAGACACATTTTAATTTAAAATATACAGTATAATAGAATATATATATATATATATATATATATATATATATATTTAATTTGTTTTGGTTTTGAAAGCAACATATAAATGAGGTGTTTTTTTGCCAAAGTGGAACTTTAGTCATGATGACCTGGCCCCTTTTGAATGTATAGCTATGTAAAATGTTAAAAATAAGTGCCTTTACTTTCTAAAATCCAGTAATGCAGTGTCTCACCCTGCTCTGCACATGCTCAGTTGCGCTCTGTTCTCGGCACTGTGCCTAAAATCAGAGACACTAGAGGCTGATCTGCAAAAAGCTTTAGAATTTACTGTTGCTGAAGGGGGAAGAAAGCAACAGGAATGGCACTGACTATGCGGAGGGGCCACAGATTAAGGAAAAATAAAATAAAATCAGGAGAGGTGATAGGACAAACTCTGCTGCCAGGGAGACAAAATAGAGTTAACCACTTTACCACTGGAGAATTTTGCTGTCTTATGTCCAGGCCACTTTTTGCGATTCGGCACTGTGCGACTTTAACTGACAATTGCGCGGTCATGCAACGCTGTACCCAAAACGAAATTTACGCCCTTTTTTTCCCACAAACAGAGATTTCTTTTGGTGGTATTTGATCACCTGTACGATTTTTACTTTTTGGGCTATAAACAAAAAAGTGCGAAAATTTTGAAAAAATAACAATATTTTTCACATTTTTTTATATGAAATTCCCCCCAAAAAATGTAAAAATCTAAATTTTTTATCATTTTTGGCCAACATTGGCTACATATTTTTGGTAAAAAAAATCGCAATAAGCGTATTTTGATTGGTTTGCGCAAAAGTTATTGCGTTTACTAACTAAGAGAAAGATTTCTGTCATTTTTGGTGTTTTTTTTGTAACGAGTAATGGCGGCGATCTGCGATTTTTTTTTTGTGGGATTGCGACATTGCGGCGGACAGATCGGACCCTTGACTGACATTTTTGACACTTTTGGGGGTACCAGTGACATTACTACAGTAATCAGTGCTATAAATATGCACTGTTACTGTAAAAATGACACTGGCAGGGAAGGGGTTCATTTTATTGGAGAGGGAGGGGTTAATGTATGCCTGGTGCTTACTGACATGTGTGGGGGGAGGTGACTGAGTGACACAGGGACAGATCGCAGGTTCAGCTATGCTGAACCCTGCAATCTGACCCTGCCTGTCACTTAGGAGATCCGCCCACTTTACACAAGCAGGCGGATCTCCACACTCGATTCCCCGACGATCGGGGAAGAGCAGCGGTGATCACCACCGCTCCTCCCCTGGCCTGACTCCCGCTGTGACTGAAAACAGCGGGAGCGAGCCTCCGGCGGCACACGCGCGCCGCCCACAAGGGGAGGAGTCCAGCGACGTAGGTCTACATCGCTGGACGATAACGAGCCACTTTGCCGCAGTACAGTCAATGTGACTGGTCGGCAAGTGGTTGAACGTATAAGGATAGGGTCTTATCTTATCTCCCTGATATTGTCTCCTTGGCAGCCCATAAACTTCAGCACTGCAATGTCTCGTACACACCATCAGATAATCAGACGACTTATCAATCGCATTTTGTTGCATGATACTAATATCGAATTCAACAATGCGTACTAAACGTATGATTTTTTTTCATATGATTCTGGAAAAGCTTCCTGGTTGAGTAGCTACGTATCGGATAGTGCAAAACAAAAACAATGGCAGCCAGGCTTTTTCAGGGTTATTTAGTGTTTCTGAACATGTGTGGTCTTTGTCTATCATTTTTTAGCAAACGCATACTGCACTGATTAAGCAATTGTCATTCGCTAGGCTATCGTACAACAAAAGTTTTCGTGTTTGTCCCTTCGGATTTTGTTGGACAAAATGTCATGATCAGCTGTCAGATTATCGTGCGATCAATTCGAAAGTGATTTTTTTCGTACGATTATCTAATCGTGTGTACAAGACATAAAGCTTCTGTCAGCCCTCACCTAACTAAACCAAGACATACAATAAAGGCTGAACATGTAGGTGACATAGGGTTTTTGAGACCAAGGAGAGGGGGAAAGTTTCCAATAAGGAAGTGACTGCTCTGGGCTTCAACAAAATGGCCTCCAGCAAGAAAAAAAACAAGAGCAATGTTGAAAGCAGTTTTATAGCACACTAACTTAACTAACATAATTATTAATGTGGAATGTATGTTCTTTCATTAAAAAACATTTATTGTCATCAAACTGGTATAAGTAACGTTCTGCTTTAATATTTACCAGCAGTTCAGTTTTAATCACAATTTTACATGTTTTGGTCATCAAGCACTTGACTAAGATGGTTCACAAATTGAGTATTTTTTATCAAGCTGTTAAGATACTGTGTCCTTTATTAAAGCCAGCCTCTTTTCAATAACGAGTGGGGCCCTTAGCCAAAAAAAAAAGCAGTGCATGAATGCTGTATTGTGAATTGGTGAATGCATTTATGGTGTCTGTGAGAAAAATTGTTTTTATTTTAAATATCCAATTGTGTCCAGGAGATTTTAAATAAGAGTAAAAGTCCTTTAAAAATGACTGGATGATTGAAACTTTACTGTCAGCTTTACTGCTTTAGTAAACCAACCTCTGTGTTAAGCCCAATTTATTGTGTTCGGCCCTATTAAATGTGTTTGTTATCTGCTGAACAGTTTGGGACAGGGGTCTACAAGAAGAAATAATGTTTATTTTGTAATCTGTTACGCGAATGCAAGAATGACTTACACGTGGTCTGTATCAGATGACCTTCTATGTATAGTCGTATTGCACAGCTTGCCCTTTCCATCCTCCTAAGCTGTCTACTTGCAGCTCTGCACTCAATACACTTTTGCAACCAAGAACATCTAAAATTGTTGTTATAGAAATAAATCATGTCTGGCAATTGGGTTCTGAACACAGACATATGTGTTTTCACTGCTCGCTCATTATTTGCTTCCATAAGGTCCCCAGTGTGTATTCAGGAAAATTCTATTACCCATTAATTTTAAACACATAGCCAATCTAAAAACGCATGATTCATAGTGCCAATGTTGGATTTGTAGTTGTCATTTGAAACCATCTTAGAGTTATAAATTTTATTTCTACAGTGTTTGGCTTGTAACAAGGTTATAGGAAAAGCTGGCAGATATACAGTCTTCGGTTTGTCATTTTGGTGTCCTTATGGCTATACAAAGTGCCGTGTTAAAGATCTTTTACTTTATTAATAAACACTAGTGCCACCATGCAATACTATATCACACTAATTACATACATTTAACCTGCATTAATTTTCTGTCTTAGAATACTATCTATTAAAACAAATGTAAATGACACAAGCTGATTTAGTAATAATGGTGTGTAGCAGTGGTATAGCAAGATCTATCCAATATATCTTTCCATAGCCTGAAAGAGGTGGGGGAAGAGCCAGCAGTGAGCCTACTTCAGAAATTCTGGACTGTTTATGATCGTCAAAAAAAAAAAAACGGTCCATGTCCCTTACACTCTAGCTGTAGAATTTTCTAAGTTCAAATTGAATTGAACATAAACCTAAATTTGTATAAATAAATGGACTCCAAGAAAAAAAAACATTTTTGGGTTATTGGGAGTAATCAGATAAAACAATATTTTATTGGATCTAAACAAGGTAGACTAGATATCTTATGGAACAAAAAAGAATACATATCTGCACACCTAACAATCTCTTATTTTTTCTTACATTTGATTGTAGGATTTTTTCATTTTCTGCAAATCATCTGAATATATTGGATTTTACATTGCAACTGTAGGATGTGGGGCTAGCTTAAAGTAAACTTGCCAGCTGAGAAAAGAAAAAAAAACTAACCTACTCCCTGGTATGTGCTAAGCAACCTTAAATTACCCTTAGTGGCCACTTATTCACTCCTATTGCTTTTAAACAGCCCCCAAATGCTAATGTGATAGTATCCCTTTGCATAGCAATTTTCAGAATCAGAATATCATATCAAACCATATATACCATAAACAAAACAAAACAAAAAAAAAGTAATGCATCAGTCCATAAAGTGTCCTTTGATATGAATTTGCTTGCACATGCTCAATCTTTCATAAAAGAACAGGCTTGTGTTCACATATCCAAACGACTGCTTCCTTAATTAGTGTTCACCACTATGTGCTCCAATCATCCACATACATTAGTGATAATCCCCTCATCTGATGTGCCATCACCTGGAGGATAAGACCAACCAATGGTCTATATGCGTCTTTGTCTCTCTCTCTGTGGATCTGTTTTTTACTGTTTCACTCCTTTGGTGGCAATCTTGAATTTTAGATCCTCCTTCTCTTACACTTCTCTCCATACGCCTAAATCATAAAGAGAGAAAGCTGGACATAGTGCTTTATCTTTTAAAACAACCAGTTTATTAAACACTAAATATAAAAATATTCACATTTTCCTGGTGCTTAAAGTGCACCAAACTGTAAAAAGATTCAGTCCTCACAGTGCGGGTATAAGACAATCAGACAGTATTTCTACTGTATGCTCACAATGGGCACCTCAGCGTGATGACATATTGGCCCCTCTCCTACTCGTTACACCATAGGGTCACATGGCTTCCTCAAGGGGATATACCTGCCATCAAGCCGTGCCAACTTATATATAGCCAAATTGGGCGCCATTTCCCTGAAGCTCCGATTCCACAGCAGCATAAGGTGCCATTTTGCCTTAGTCCCCGGACCTCTAGGGGCCAGTGTTAGCACCATTTTGCCGTGGATCCAGATAAGGATAACTGGTAAATGTTGCTAACACTGGCCACTAGAGGTCCGGGGACTAAGGCACAATGGCCCCTTATGCTGCCGTGGAATTAATTAATGCAAGCAAATTCATACCAAAGGACGCTTTATTGACTGATGCATTGTTTTTTTTTGTTTTGTTAATGTATATATGGTTTGATATAATATGCTTATTCTGACAATTGCTATGCAAACAGATTTAAAGGAATACTAGCACATAAGCATTTGGGTGCACGGCTCCACTTTTTAAATATAATTTTGCAGATTGATACACATTTAGAGAGTGTGTATAGGTTTGTGCGATCCGCTTTGTACGTTTTTAGTTTTGTAGTCTTATAGCACTCAATAGCACAACATAGCAGCGTGCAAGTACACCCATTTTTAATAGCCCAGATTACTTTGCATTCTCAATATGGCTAGTATTTTCAACCCCACCCCACCATAAAACTGAGGCATTAGGAAATATATAGCAGGAAAGCAAAAGGTATAGTGAATGTGCATCCATATCCATTATTACTGGGATTTTTACCAAGGTGGTAGAGATGGCAGACACCAGCAGTAAAGGTCAGTTGAGGAACCAGTAGGTATGTAATGCACAACTGGAGTTTCATTTTTTTCTGGTGTTTTTTTTTTTTCTTTGAGCATGTTCTGTAAGGCATATATTTGTGTGTTCTGTTTGTGTTACTAAAAAAAGGTTTACAAAAACTATCTGATAAAATTGTAAAATTAGAGAAACTGTATGAGAAGGGACTCTTCTCTGTAAAAATAAGGAGACAATAGCATATGGGTTTTACCTTTAATAACGAGAAAATGATATAGGGTCCCAGAACACATTTTGCTTTAGGCCAAGAGAAGCAAAACTGTGTACCACAAAGGTAATATATAACTTCCTAACTTAATTCACTTTTCATACCCTTAACATTTATCACCAGTCCTGTAAATATAGCATTGATACTATAAATGATGCTTTTGTGTCCACCTAAGTTTTTTTACTATACCATTACATCTCAGCATGCTCATTAAAACCACAGTAATTAGAAATCTGTATCTCATCTGTCAGTAAATTTGTCATTATTACACTACACTAAATCATTCAAAGGTTTATTTACAGAGATAAAACAAGACAGTTTAAAAGAATTCTCATTAGTTATAGATTAGAGGATCTACTAGTTAGTCCCATAAAATAAATCTGCTTTCTCTTAAAGGGATATCAGAGTGCATTTTTTATTGAGCATTTTTAATCTGAAAGTATTTGTTGTGATTGTAAAATGCTTGTTGTGACATATTTCTCTGATTGCATTTTACTATATATCAAGGACAGAATAAATGTTGACTTGTTCCTCATTTCCATTTAGCAGGAAATAAAAAATAAAAAAACAAAATATAAGCTTTCATTTTTGAGGATCAAGTGCTTAGAAGGCATCTGTTGCACCTATTGTTAGATCACATATTGTTAGGTTGAGTTGCTTTACAACAGCACATGAATCATGCCTTGCAACAATTTTAGTCCAAGTAATGCTAAACATCATGTTATCAGTATAGTGTGCATCCACTCTTAGATCTTTTTTTGTTGTCTCTAGGCTATCAGTTTCTCTATATTTCATTATGTATTTCTATTTTATTTATTTTTTTTCTATTTTTTTTTTCTCTATATTTCATTTTTTTTTCCTCATATTTTTTTATTCTGAGCAGCTGCTCTTTAACTATGGATTCCACTCCAGATTCCCTGTAGTAAAAGCTACCTCCCCTCCTGACCCACTTAAACACTGGCTATGGCATTGGCATCATCGTGCACCCAACCAGTTCATCATTCTTTGCCCATTGATCAGCATGTACATACTTACTTTTCAGGGTCTTTTGCAAAATGGAAGTGTGACCCCAGAAATATTTTTTTCCCAGTTTTGCAATGTCAAAATATCAAACTGAAATAGTTAAAATGGTGCCTCTTTAACTACACCCCCTTCCATTGAAAGAAACTTGGCAGAATGAAGCTAGTTAGGCTTCCCATCACAACGATAGACAAATAGGGAGACTTTAGAGTGGGAGACTAGCATGAACATTTTGCCACGGTGGGAATGGCAGCGGTGTTTGACAGGTGTGAGTGTCCACAGCTATTTGTGGCTGTTCGAATAGCCAGCAATTATCTGTGGGGGATGCTGCAGAATGCACACAAAGCGCATGCTATTGTTTAGCTGTTTGTGCTGTGTAGTTCCGTCTGCTTGCTCCTACATTACTACATTATATAATAATGACTTAGGGAACCTCAGCACGCAGCTTGGGACCAGGCATCTGGCATGCCTGAAAGTGTCTATGGTTTAAAAGCCAGTATAGCACTTGAAGACAGAACGGGTAGTTGGATGAGTAAGTATTAACCCTTTATTTGCGGGGAGGCACTTTTTTTTTAAGAAGTGACAGGCTTTAAACCTTAGCTGTTTTTCACAGCAATGTTCCCCAAAAATGGTCTATCCATGGTCATGACCCCATCAGAATTTTGTTTTAGGGTCCTTTTATTGCTAGTTACATCCTATTTCCCAGCAAAAATGTTCAGCTGCAAAAACTTTTCATTGTAGAAAGACAGTTGTGCCTTGAATTATATAAGCCATGTTTAATTCACATCACTTTACTTTTAAATATTCCTTTTATTTCATTAATGCTTTTAACAATTGTTTCCTTTTTCAAACTTCATGTGGATTTACGCAAAAAATTCAGTGCACGTAATTTACTCCCACATATTAAGAATAGGACAGCTGCAGCATTAGTAATAATCAGAGAGGAAAGCCTATCAAAATATTAGCGTCATTAGACACTATGCATGAACTGCATGCTTTTTGTTATGCAAAGTACAACAATTTACAGCACTTAAAATATCTTCAGGGTCAAGGGTATCTTAGATTTTTTTTCAAATGTTCTTCTTAGTTTTGTTTTGTCAAAATGCAGTAGGCTCTTGCTGTCAGACAAAGATGTAATTAAAATTCTGCCTGCTTCATACAGCAATAGTCCTGTGGGCTTTGAGTGTTTTTTCTTTTCTCCTTAATTTACATACATTTTTTTGCTTCTCAACTTTTTAAAGTATTCCTCAAGTTTCTGGGACGTGGTTGTAACCATAAAAAAAGCTACTGTCTCTTTAATGCATGGTATATAGCATAGTGCTTTTGCAGTGCCGGTTGGCCCTTTCCATGTTGTACAATACCTGATTGATCCTGCCTTTTCCTGCGTTCCCCTTATTTACTGTTGATCCATGATAGCGTGGTCAGTCTGTCATGTGCCTCCATCATCCTGCATCTCCTCAACATCTCTGCATCTCCCCCACTCCTCTCCCTCTCTCCTTTTCATTTATGTACTCTGTGTGAGAACTGTGAAGCTGATCTCCTTCCGCCCCTCCCCTCCTGCCTTGAGTAACACTATTCTCTGCAGCTGCACCAGTGCATGTAAAGAAACATCTACTAATTACTTTGATCACCTCTGTTTTAGGTCCATGTTTAGTACAGTGTGTGTGTGTTTTCTTAAAATTATAATGCTACATACCTTCTGTCTGTGCAGTCACATGTCCTCCCTCTGCCATCTTGCATACATCAGAAAGGAATCTCAGCCCCCCCCCCCCCCCACTGTAGTCTCTTAGATCGGGAAGGGAAGCAGAGGGAGGACACATCACTGTGCAAAGAAGGTATTTAACACACACTGTACTAAACATGGACCTAAAACAAAGAGGATCAAAGCAATCAACAGATGTGACTTCACAACCGCTTAAAGTTGCCAGTAGACCCTAAAAACCCCTAATGAACTTTCAGTTCAAATCAGATAAACTTGTTTCAGGTGCATCAAAATAAGAAACATTCAAGTCCGCTCTCCCTGCTGCTATTCACATTGGCCATGGAACCCCTGTCCACTGTTGCTTCCCTACATACGAATATCCATGGGTATGTTCGTGGTGGACATTACTATAAATGATGTATGACAGACGATGTGCTTTTCTTTCTCACCCAACTCCTTATCTCTTTGCCAAATTTATTTCATTGCTATGTACTTTCCTTACCCTTACCTTATTGCCTTTCCCTCAATTTTGCTAAATCCATGGCCATGCTAATGGCCAGGCTGGGTCTACCACATCTTTGGCATTATTACTTCTCTGCTAGACTAGCCCAAATGGTACAGTGGAACGTTCCTCGCTCTAAGGTGCCCTGGATTGAACTTGAGGCTGCATCTATCTCCCCGTATACTCTCTCTGGCCCTGTGTGGTCAAAATCTATTTCTTTCAAGGCCTTAATGTCTTTGAATACCTTAGTTGCACAATCTCTTAAACTATGGGCCTTCTGTAAATGTAAATTTAACTTGATTTCAAAGGCCCCCCTGGTGCCTCTTTTTTCTTGGTGATCCAATCTTTGTAGCTGTTTTCCCTGATCTAATTTTTTTTTGTATGGTGGGTCTGTTACTCCCTAACAACTCTTGCCTCTTTTTGAAGCTCTACTGGACTCATCTCTTTTTCTCAAATTTAACAACTTCACCAGGCTCCAAGACAGTATTTACGGTGCCTACAAATCACAAATTTTTTTGCCACCACGTTTGCATCTTCCTGACTTCCTGTTTTAAGAACTATGAACAGGGTTGTTTTGAAACTCCCAGAGGAAACTGTTTAATTTCTCAGTTGTTTAAACCTTTGTTGTCATCTTACACCTCTGGTAAATTGCAGCAATGTGTCAAATGGGAGGAGGAGTGTAATAATCAGCAGTTCTCGGAGCAAGACTGCAATATTATGTTAGAGAATCTATGCAAATGTAGCTGCTCAGTCTCTATTGTGAAACAGCCTTAAAGTTGATAATACTGTGGTACTATACACCCCTCTGTCTCCATGCCATATTTCCTGCTATACCCAATACCTGTTTGAGAGGGTGTTTAGTTTCCAGTTCTTTTATTCATATTTTTTGGGCATTCGCAGAGATCCCCCCATTGTGGAGACGAATTGATAATATGTCCATGGCTGTTGCTCATCACAAGGTTCAACTGACGACACCTTTGTGCCTTCTATTTGCTCAGATTACTTGGGTTTCACGGTATGTTTAAAGAATCATACATATATTTTGAGTGGTGGGTTTCTGGCCCATTGCATTATATTGGAAGTCAGCAACTGTACCTTTTTCACTGGTTCTCACTAGAATCTACTCTATCATGACAATGGAACGCATTTTTCATACTCTATATGATTCTGTGCATATCTTTAAAGCGAAAATGGATGACTGGTCGTCCATTCGTAATCGTAACCAGTTCCACTAATCTATGAACCCTTATCTTTTTCTTTTTTGTATCTACTACTGGCATGTTTCTATATATGGCATTTACTTGAATTAATAGACTTTATTGTCTTCACCATATACTCAACAATTTTATATTATAGATGCTTGGCAATACCTATTTATATTTTTCTATGATGTTTTGTTTTTTTTCCATTGATACCTTCTAAAATTTTGGGTTCCATCTTATGTATGCCATACGTGTCTAGGTGGCAATGTGTTCTTTTGAAAGTTCTTCAATAAAACAGTCTGTAAACAAAAATAAGAAACATTCAAAATCGTAAAGTTTGTTTTCTTTATAAAGAAGCCACAGCTTTCTAGAGTAGAAAGGTCTGTCCAGTGCTAGAATGCTGAAGAGTAGGTATGAGCTTCGAGTTCGACTCAAACATCGGACGTTTGTGTGTTCGCTGAACACAAAAACAAATGGGGCGCTCAGCGGGAAGTTCACCCACCGATGAGCACCCCATAATGCACTGCGCTGGTGCAGTGAATAAATTATTGATTGTCTGATGATTGGCCAAAGCATGCACATGACCTGTATCCTTTGGCCAATCACAGGACAATGTCTGTGATTGGCCAAAGGCAGGGTGCCTTCAGCCAATCACGGTTCAGGTGCTAATTCCACGCCCCACACTATATAAAGCTGCTGCATATACGTCAGCCGTGTATAGTGTGTCAGGCAAGATAGGAGTGAGATTAGGCAGGTAGTTAGTGGATTGTGCATTGCATCTAGTAATAGATCAGGCAGTGTGGTGTATGTGTGTATATATATATATATATATATATATATAGTTATTGCAGCATATATATCAAGCAGTGCAGTGTAGTGTAGGGCTGGTTCTTATGACATTTAAACTTGGTCGTGGCTGTAATGTATTGTCGGCTCCCGGCAATACAGATAAAAAACATGAAAAAAATGGCATGGGACCCCCCCCAAAATCCATGTCAGACCCTTATCGAGCAAGCAGCCCGACAACTCTGGGCTGTAGTTGTGGGAGTCTGCGGGTGGGGGGCTTATCCGAATCTTGAAGCCCCATTTAACAAGGGGGCCCCCAGATCCCTGTTTCCCCCATGCAAATGGAAATCAAATACATTGTACCCCTACCCATTCCCCAAAAAAGTGTACAAAAAAATAAAAACAAAAGGCAGTTTTTGCCAAGTCCATTATTAAAAAAATTAGTGTCCCCCCAGATGTAAATCCATCGTCAATCATGTCCCCCACCGCACCTGAAAAATAGAAAAACAAAAACGCTCCCGTCTCTTCAGATGCCTCCGGCATAATGAGCTGCTGGAGCTGAGACAGCTCTTTTATAGGAAGGATAAAAGGGGCCGGTGGCACCGCCCCTTCTGACGTGACGTCAGTAATTTATTCACTGCACCTGAGCAGTGCATTATGGGGTGCCCGTGATGTCAGATTCCTATAAAAGAGCTGTCAAACCCAAACAGCTCATTACGCGGGAAGTGTCTGAAGAGGCAGGAACTTCTTTTTTTTTTCTGTTTTTCGGATGTGGCATGTGGCGGCGGGCGAAGTGATTGATGATGGATTTACAGCGGGGGACATTATTTTTTTATTTTTATTTTTTAATAAAGGACTTGTCAAAAACTGGCTTTTGTCTTTTTTTTTTTTTGTACATTTTTGGTACGATGTACCACATATCCATTCATATGGCGGGGCGAGATCTTGGGGCCCCCTTGTTAAATGGGGCTTCCAGATTCCGATAAGCCCCCCAACCGCAGACCCCCACAAACACAGCCCAGGGTTGTCAGAAAGAGGCCCTTGTCCCCATGTTGAGGGCAAGTGGCCTGGAATGGTTCAGGAAGGGGGGCGCTTGCTCATCCCCCCTTATCCTGTCCAGTCAGGCTGCTTGCTCGATTAAGGGTCTGGTAGAGATTTAGGGGGGATCCCACACCATTTTTTTTTTTCAAAGGTTTGACATTCCCCTTGATAAGTCCCAATTAGAGCTGTCCAATCAGTAGGGAGCATAAGCTTTATTCATTACAGAGCTATAGGTGTGGGACATAATGGACCTCTGCAAAGAGACCACTAAATTTACATAGAAAGCAAGGGCCTTTCTCTGCAGCACAACAACAAACTGTACAATTTTGTAGCAATTTGGTTTTGATGCACCTGAAATGTATTAAACTGATCTAAACAGAAATTTTAGTTATGTTTTTAATATTTACATTTTTTCACGGTTGAGCTTCATCAGTTTACTTGTTGTGACCCATCTCTGCCTCATAAAAAATAATATAAAATTCTGTATAAAACAAAGTTACACAGAGGTTCTATTATTGCCCACTACTGATGCAGTTCTAGTTCATTCACTAACATCTGGAAATATTATTCAACCCAAAAAATGGACGAATGTATTAATTTAGCTTATTTCCCTTGCAATGGATATTAATACTTACTGGCAAAAGCCCACCAATTGCAAAAAATAAAACAAGGAGCACATTTTTTACATGTGTGTCAAAGGAAATTTAGTCCACCCATTTTCTACTCCTAATCTCCAATTCATTATTTTTCTTTACCAGGAACAACTGCATCCTTCCCTCAGCTGTTATTAAATTCAAAGAAAAATAAGTACACCAATCACCCAGACCTGTTTGGGTTGTGTGGGAAATGTCCTTTGGTGCCAAGCCTGCCAGTCTACATGATACAGCAATCAGTCTTCTTGATGAATGCCCTAATACTGGAGCCAATTTTAACATAGTAGCTGAATCATGTCTCACAAACTAAATGTGCTAGGTTTGTAGAAAAGAAATGTACAACAGAGATTTCAGGATCTATACAACAAATATTTTAAACATTAAAAAAACATATGTTTATTATAAGCTGCATCTTTTTATAAAACCACGTCTGTCTGTCTTTCTATCTATCTGATCTTACAAGGTCAGCAGAGGGAGTGGGCCTGAGTGGATTCGCAAAAGATTTTTCTTCTAGATACCGTGGTGCCTCCTATTTCAAATTTATTTTTTCTTTATAACTTGAATCTCCGTCAAAAGGCAAGATATACCTTGAATGTCTGCAACTTGTTCCACAAATTTGAGACCATTGTTTTAAATGCATATTAAAAAGGGGGTGCAATTTTTTTTTTAGGTGTCGTTAAAATTAGCCAAAGTCCGTGGAGTTTGCAAAAATTTCATTTTGTAAATCTGGTCACTGTAATCTAGCTGATTGTGCACTCTGTACAATGGCTAGTTTGCCATATGTGTTGAATATCCAAATGTTGCTATTTTTTGGCTTCCAATTCCAGTTAGGTGCAATAAAATAATCCAAATGTAAAACAAGCCTATGCACATTGATTTATCACTGGAATTTACATTCCAAGCTAGAGGTGCATTGAATAGAAATGTTGGTGCTGAAACTGAAACCCAAAATTCAGGATGCACTTGGCTGAAATCAAAACTGAAATTGACAGTTTTAAAAATATATTTATATTTTTATACGTAATTGTATTATATTCAACTTTTTAATAATATTAATTTAAATGAATATGAATTTATTGTCCGCCATTATCTTCACCTTTATCTCAAGAAAAGCTCAAGAAAAATGCCCCATCCCCTTAAATTCTATGTATGTCTTTACACTGGTCCATTGCACTCCCATTGTGGTGTTAAAAATCTTGCTTGCTGCATTTTTGGTTAGTAAAAAAAACAAAAAAAAACAAAAACAAAACACACCTCTCCCATTGAAATGCAATGAAAGTGCAGCAAGATAGCATCAATAACGCACCTGTTTCATTTTTTATGTGGTTTTTGGGTTGCATGACCTATGAAATACACACCATAAGCACTGTAAACTTGTGGTAAAATCGCTGCACACCTGCGGCAAAATCACTGTAAAATCACGACAAAATCACATGCGTTTTTGCTACCATAATGGGCACCCTTTTCTCTATCAGCAAATTGCTGAATAACACAATTTTTAGCTGAAACATGTTTCGGACCGCAGAAATTTCAGTGCATTTCTATTCCAAGCAGCAGCATTTAAAATCATGTATGAGCATTTGCCTTGGCCACAACATATCCATGCATGAGCGTTGTTTTACACCCATCACATTGTGCACTAAATCCTAATACATTTATTGTTTTTAATGGTTGCTTTTAATGATATAATCATGCACTTCATGCAGAATTGTTCCCATATGAGATGCACAATTAAAAACAGTGTTTGATCAACCAAAAAAATCTAATTTTAAATGAAGGTTCACCACCACTTAGGTGGTGGTGCATTCAAAGGCTGGAGTGTACACAGCATAGCAAACAACAAAGTAAATAATGTGAGCATATGATTTGTTTTTGCACATATTCAATGCAGCCACATTTTTGTAGCCAGCTGAGCATATACAGTTTATTAAAGTAAAGTAAATTACAGGATGACATTGGTGATCTAACCTTATGAATTTCATGCTGATCCAGTGTTTATGGGTCATTGAACTGAAATATGAAGAGCAAACCTTTTTATTTTAATTGCTGTATATTTGGTCAGGTATTGATGATGATTCATAAATGCAGAGACACACTCTCTATTTTCTTAACTAGTTGATCATCAAAGGGTTATGAAACATAGCAGGCTTACAGTAGAGGGTCTAGGAATATAGCAGTGCTGGTTTTTTGAAAATATGAAAACCAAAGACAGACATGCACCAGGTATATTTAGGAGGTCAGCAATGGCAGATCGATGTAGTTATCTCTTTTACTTTAAATTGTATGTAAATCCATGACAATTAACTTATTTTTCTTGGAAAGAAACTTATTTTATTTATAGGGCCTCCTCAGTGAGTTCTAGAACATCTCCCACCTGCTGTGTAATGGGTATAGGAGGGGGGAGAGGGGGTATGTTCTGTGGTCCTAACACACGTCCTGTCCTAGGGTGACAATACTACTTCCTTATACATATAGTATTGTGAGTGAGCGTTCTTACCCTAGGACACAGAATGTGTATTAAGAGCAGGATCACCAGACCAGAATAAAGAAAAAAGCTTGAAAAAAAAAAAAAAAATGAGTGCAGTCACCACATCCGATGACTAGTAATCTGCAGTATATTACATTTTTGCTCTTTTAATAGATATGCTTTAAATGAAAATCTTTCAGAAGTTGAATTGCGCCTGCATGTCCAACCACTACCTAACATTATCTCATCATTTCTGCTTGAATGGTTAAACCTTAGAAAAAGACTTCTTTGTTCCATATTAGTTTGTATTATACAAACTCCCGAAGTATGATCATTTTAAAGCATGACGTCAATTTGATGAAAGAGTCATTAGCCCAGCCTAAATGTGTCTTTACAATGTTCTTGGATAAATGCACGCTCTAAGTTGTTTTGCCTTGGTAAAAGTCTGTTGTTTGTCTGTGTGCAGCACAGCTCTCTGATACTCCTGTGAGAGCCGCCCCACCAGAAATAGTGACCTTTAGAAACAGGTTCCAGGGCAATTGCACTTTCCTTTCAAATCATACGGTGCAGTATCCAGTTGCAGACTTTTTAAGATGGAATGATTGCAGTCTTTGTGAGGATGTGGAGATTAAATTACATTTTGTTTGGGAATGAAAACTCCAAAAATACTTCTACCTTTCTACTTCAGCCTTGCGCATTGTAACGCAGATGTGCTCCGGATACCAAGGCACTATCATATGAATACCTCAGGGATCGATTTGATATACTTAATTGCCCTTTATCGCACAGTTACACTTTAACACTTCTATGAAAGAAAGCTCAAGGGGGTAAAATTACCAGCTTTATCATTTACTCCTGGTATAGTGTTTCCTTTTTTGCTTGTCTAAATTTTATTCAATGTCACAGCAGATTTGCAGGCATCTGCACATATTGGTGAGCTACAAATGGTTTGGTTGGATGCACTTTAAATAAACATTTGGCCATTCATAGGGAGTATTTGATCTGCCCTATACACAAAGATAAAACAGCAGAGGAGTGGGCTTGAATCAGAACTAAACTACAAGGCAACATTTAAAAAAATTATCCCCCCAGGAGCTTTTGCCATCAAAGCAAACTCCTCAGCACCGCAATGTTCATAATTCATTTCATGGCCTGCCCTTCCATCCCCATCCGGTCTTGTTTTTCGGATTTAGAGTCTTCAGTCACTTTGATTGGGATGGCTGGGATGACAGAGCTCCAGCACATGTGCACAGGAGTTATTTCATCCTGGTACAGATTTGTGCCAAGACTGTAGACTGAACTGAACATGCACTGCTCAGTGTACACTAACATATAAAGTGCTGGTAGGCAGGTAGAAGAAGCATCTGTAGCACCCTCCTAGATAGGTGTTAGGTAGGAGAGTGGTTTTGGCTCTGCTTGCTTATCAGGAGAGCAGCAGGCAAAACATAGATGCACTCTGCCTATCACAGGAGCATGATTCGTAGTTAGGCCTGTTCCATGTGCTCAGAGTGTGATGCATTTGGGCTGAAGGAGTGTCTCCATTGTGTCCAATGGGGAGGCACATTGGACAGTGGAGGAAACCCAGCCAATGACACACAGGCTTTGGTACTATCCCATGGGTTTGGCATAGAGAGTGATGCATTATGGGATAGAGTATAAAAGCTAGGAGCACATGAGGCAGGGGTCTTTGGGCGGGAAGCCAAGTCCCAGACAGCTGTCTCCTCTTCTGCAGCAGTGGATGGTAGTCACAGACAGTCTAGTGAATCAGAGTGTGTGGCTGAATCCAGAGGTCCAGGAGAAGCTTACTGGTAGAGTTGAGGACAACGGTGACTCTGGAAAAACAGTAGTCTGCCCAGGAAGGGGACCACTCCAGAGTGTAGAGTCAGTGGACGGGTGTCAGCACACAATGAGAGAGAAAGTGGGTGCCAAGTTA
Source organism: Pelophylax lessonae (assembly GCF_965119305.1). Classification (NCBI taxonomy): domain Eukaryota; kingdom Metazoa; phylum Chordata; class Amphibia; order Anura; family Ranidae; genus Pelophylax; species Pelophylax lessonae. Next base: position 529,468,348 of record NC_138768.1, on the reverse strand, counting down.
GAACCCTGAAGATATTTACAAGCAGGAACATTTATTCTATCTTCACTCCAGTGGCAGATTGAAGCAGCGGCCTTGCTAGTTGGAGTATCCCACTCATCCCTTCTCCTATCCCAGTTCCAAATAAAATCACAAAACAACATTCCCTGGACTGATCATTGACTGAGCCAAGTACTTAAAGTGATAAGTTTCTGCAAGCAGTTTCTACAGGTAACCCAGGGGAATCCAGAAGGTGTTATATTCAGCAGTCCTCTAGGGGGCAGTACTACACATCTATGAAGGATTCAGAGACATGCAAAAATCCAGAATATTGCTGCACTCCTTGGTAACTTTTAAAAATTAAAATTAAAATCACATCACCGGTATGACAGGAACATAAAAGGTAATGCATTTCGTGCTAAAGTCAGCGCTTACTCAAACCTCATATATACACATACATTACATGAAATATATATATATATATATATATATATATATATATATATATATATATATAATATATATATACACATGATGCAAGTATACAAGTAAGCACGTTATGGCAATTAAGCAATTAGCCAATAAATCAATTAAAGATGCACTCCCACTACCCTACTGAGAGTCTATGCTCCTTGCCTTCCCATTCTAACATGTCATATAACACATAAATCAAGAAAAAACAAAACAAAAAATTCACAAACAAAACAAGCAACTGAAATCTCCTCCAATCCATCGCCCACCAACACAGTTTCAGCAGCCACTGCTGGATGACCGTGCAGCAGAGCACAGGGAAGACGATAGTGAGCCAACTACAGCAGGACACCCTTATTGTTACCTTTTATGTTCCTGCCCCTACCATTCCATACCGTTCCATGTCCATACCTTTGATGTGATTTTAATACTTCAATAAAGTTACCAAGTAGTGCAGCAATATTCCAGATTTTTGCATGTCTCTGAATCTCACAGACGAGCCGTGCAGCACCCTGGGTTCCTGTTCACAACATGTGAGAGTCGGTTAATCACCTAGAGCGGCATTTCTTTGGCTTTACTGACCAGCATTTATGATGGATCAAACTGAATTCCCAATTTATTAAAACACAGTAGAGCGGTTGAATTCAGAAGGCAACTAATCAATAGTCAATTTTTGTTTTATGTTTGCATTTTAACTGCATTGGTTGTTGAAATCTGTTTACTAGGGGGTTCATTCTGTCCTGGATTGCTTAGTTCCCCCAGCCACAGGTGCCTCATAGTTAAGAACTTCATGCTGCTATTTTTTACACCTTTTGCAGGTCTCTATGTATCTGATATGAAATATTCAATGGAGTTGATTGTCTAGAGGAGTAGAGAATGTTCTCTTTGCAAAGTAAATGTTTACTTAGTTCTGTGAATAATGTGAAATTGTGTTCACTTCATGCATTCATATCATGTTTAAGCAAAAATTGTAGACAAGCAAATTGATTTGAAAATCAGACACATCAGGGCTGATTTACTAAAGCCGTTGGAAATCTTTACTAAAAAATTGTCTGATTATTTACTTCAATTATCCGGTCTTTTGAAAAGTATCACTTAATTGGGTATTCAAAGTGTTTAGAATTCGTTTTTCTGATTATTGGATAATAGAAGCAAATATTCACACAATTGTTTTGAGTAAAGATTCTTAGCTCTTTTAGTAAACCAGTCTCACCATTGGAAGAATACGATAATTTCCTGTCAGTTTTCAGATTTTCCTGGAATATGTGCATTCATTCTGTCCATTACCAGTGATGCAAGGTATGATTTTCAGTTGCCTGAATACACAAAGTATGTGAACTTTGAGAAACAACTAAAAAAACAAATAGGGAAATCTACATTTACCATAACAACTGTAAATTAGAAACCCACAGGGAGTACTTTATCTTGGGATAGATCAGATGTTGCAGAGCTAGGATGACCTGCATATCTCTAATACACTGATCGCAATCTTATTTGTTTGTCTACATTGATCTAAACTTCTAGAATATAACAGAAGTAAATTTAGATTTTGCTAAAACCTTAAATTTGCAGTAAAGAAAAACAGATTTTTCTACAGTGAGGATACAGTAAAATAAAATAATATTATATATATATATATATATATATATATATATATGTACAGTATCTCACAAGAGGGAGCACACCCTTCATATTTTTTTTAATATTTTATTATATCTTTTCATGTGACAACACTGAAGAAATGTCACTTTGCTACAATGTAAAGTAGTGAGTGTACAGCTTGTATAACAGTGTAAATTTGCTGTCCCCTCAAAATAACTCAACACACAGCCATTAATGTCTAAACTGCTAGTGAGTACACCCCTAAGTGGAAATGTCCACATTGGGCCCAAAGTGTCAATATTTTGTAAAGCCACCATTATTTTCCAGCACTGCCTTAATGGAGTTCACCAGAGCTTTAAAGGTTGCCTCTGGAGTCCTCCTCCACTCCTTCATGACGACATCACGGACCTGATGGAAGTTAAAGACCTTTCGCTCCTCCACCTTCTGTTTGAGGATGCACCACATATGCTCAAAAGGGTTTAGGTCTGAAGACATTTTTGGCCAGTCCATCATCATTACCCTCAGCTTCTTTAGTAAGGCAGTGGTCATCTTGGAGGTGTGTCTGAGGTTGTTATCATGTTGGAATACTGCCCTGTGGCCCAGTCTCTGAAGGGAGAGGATCATGCTCTGCTTCAGTATGTCACAGTACATGTTGGCATTCATGAATCCCTCAATGAACTGCAGCTCCCCAGTGCTGGCAGCCCTCATGCAGCCCCAGACCATGACACTCCCACCACCATGCTTGACTGTAGGCAAGACACACGTCTTTGTACTCCTCACTAGGGATGATCGAACGGTTCGGGTCGACCATCGGTTCGGCCCGAACATTGGGTGTTCGAGGTTCGGCCGAATTTAGAACTTTTTGCCCAAAAAGTTCGGAATTCGGCAACCAGAACCGCCCAAAATGCAATGCTTCAGGAAATGGGCTTTAAAAGCCCGTGATTGGACCAGAACCATTAGCAAAAGCCAATTGAGGGGGCAGGAGAATGCTAGGAATGTGATTGGAGTGACTAGGGGGTCCCTAGACCAATCATTAGTGAATACGACCCCCAGTATATAAGATCGCCCCCGCCATATTCCTAGCATTGTTATACTGGACATGGAAGAGAGTGGAAGCAGTTCTGTTAATTTTACTTTAAAAGTGTCATTTAGCTATTTTTAGTGTGAGGAAAGGGATATCTAGTGTAGTTAGAGTGCTCCTTTACACTTAAGTTAGCTTCAAAAATTTAGTTTCTGTAGGGAAAGTGTTAAGTGTAAGGGGACCGTAGTGTAGTGTAGGGTTAACTGGCAGTGACTGCTATGGCAGGGTGACAAAACCCTTCCATAGCAGGGTGACCGCTATAGAGAAATGATCATTTCTCTGAATTGCTTCGGCACACCCATATGGCTTCTCACCAGCCAAGCATTTTTTATGCTGCAGGGGCTGCCACTGCCAGTGCTTTTTTGAGGACATGTTTGATGTCAGACATGACATCTGAACATGTGTATAGGGGGTATATATACACATATACAGTATGTCTGAATATATACCCCTAGACATATATAGGTGTGATAGTAGCAGAAATAAATGCTTGCGCTAATGAAATCATTTACAGTAATATATTTCTGCTACTATCACACCTATATATGTCTAGGGGTATATATTCAGACATATATGTGTATATATACCCCCTATACACCTGTTCAGATGTTTTGTCTGCCTCAAAAGAACCCAAAAAATGCAAAAAAAACGCTAGCGTCAAAAAAAAAATGCCCAGGTGTGTTTTTGCTGGCATTTTTTGGGGGGTTTTGGAGGCAGGCAAAACATCTGAACTTGTGTATAGTGGTGTATATACACACATCCATATATTTATATACACACCTAGACATATATAGGTGTGATAGTAGCAGAAATATATGCTTGCGCTAATGAAATCATTTACAGTAATATATTTCTGCTACTATCACACCTATATATGTTTAGGTGTGTATATAAATATATGTATGTGTGTATATATACCACTATACACAAGTTCAGATGTTTTGCCTGCCTCAAAAGAACCCAAAAAAATGCCAAAAAATCGCTAGCGTCAAAAAAAAAAATGCCCAGGTGTGTTTTTGCTGGCATTTTTTGGGGGGTTTTGGAGGCAGGCAAAATATCTGAACTTGTGCACAGTACCACTATACACAAGTTCATATGTTTTTCCTGACTGCAAAGAACCCAAAAAAAAGGCCTGCTTTGAAACCGGCAAGGTGTGGAGAGAAGCTAACCCCCTGAGCTGAAAGTTTTCTAATACATACAATCCTTTTTTTTTCTGGTTCTGGACATGCTACAGAGCTGAAACTTCACAGGTACACCTTTTAGACCCCCCAGACACAAAATCACACAAAAAAAGTTGTTAAAAATTATCATTTTTGATAAAAAAGCCAATTATTGAAAAAATTTAAAAAAAAAAAGAGATTTTTGGATTTTTACTTTGGATTTAGTATCTGGTGGGTCTAAAAAGTGTACATGTGAAGTTTCAGCTCTGTAGCATGTCCAGAACCATAAAAAAAGATTGTTTGTATTAGAAAACTTTCAGCTCAGGGGGTTGGCTTCGCTGCTGTAACACCTTGCCGGTTTAATAGAAGGCATTTTTTTGGGTTCTTTGCAGTCAGGAAAAACATCTGAACTTGTGTATAGTGGTACTGTGCACAAGTTAAGATGTTTTGCCTGCCTCCAAAACCCCCAAAAAATGCCAGCAAAAACACACCTGAGCATTTTTTTTTTTTTGACGCTAGCGGTTTTTTTGGCATTTTTTGGGGTTCTTTTGAGGCAGGCAAAACATCTGAACTTGTGTATAGTGGTGTATATACACACATACATATATTTATATACACACCTAGACATATATAGGTGTGATAGTAGCAGAAATATATTGCTGTAAATGATTTCATTAGCGCAAGCATATATTTCTGCTACTATCACACCTATATATGTCTAGGTGTGTATATAAATATATGGATGTGTGTATATACACCACTATACACAAGTTCAGATGTTTTGCCTGCCTCCAAAACCCCCCAAAAAATGCCAGCAAAAACACACCTGTGCATTTTTTTTTGACGCTAGCGTTTTTTTGGCATTTTTTTGGGTTCTTTTGAGGCAGGCAAAACATCTGATCTTGTGTATAGTGGTATATATACACATATATGTCTGAATATATACCCCTAGACATATATAGGTGTGATAGTAGCAGAAATATATTACTGTAAATGATTTCATTAGCGCAAGCATTTATTTCTGCTACTATCACACCTATATATGTCTAGGGGTATATATTCAGACATATATGTGTATATATACCCCCTATACACATGTTCAGATGTCATGTCTGACATCAAACATGTCCTCAAAAAAGCACTGGCAGTGGCAGCCCCTGCAGCATAAAAAATGCTTGGCTGGTGAGAAGCCATATGGGTGTGCCGAAGCAATTCAGAGAAATGATCATTTCTCTATAGCGGTCACCCTGCTATGGAAGGGTTTTGTCACCCTGCCATAGCAGTCACTGCCAGTTAACCCTACACTACACTACGGTCCCCTTACACTTAACACTTTCCCTACAGAAACTAAATTTTTGAAGCTAACTTAAGTGTAAAGGAGCAATCTAACTACACTAGATATCCCTTTCCTCACACTAATAAATAAAAATCAAAAAAATCTTTTTTTTTTTTTTTAATTTTTCAATAATTGGCTTTTTTATCAAAAATTACAACTTTTAAGAACTTTTCTTTGTGTGATTTTGTGTCTGGGGGGTCTAAAAGGTGTACCTGTGAAGTTTCAGTTCTGTAGCATGTCCAGAACCAGAAAAAAAGATCATATAGGTGTTAAAGGAGGGTCCCACATCCCTTTTTTTTTTCATGGTTCTGGACATGCTACAGAGCTGAAACTTCACATGTACACTTTTTAGACCCCCCAGATACTAAATCCAAAGTCAAAATAAAAAAATCTCTCTTTTTTTTTCAATAATTGGCTTTTTTATCAAAAATGACAATTTTTAAGAACTTTTTTTGTGTGATTAATAGTTAATGGGGCATGACCCAGAACCCTAGGCACTTTTTAGGGGCATTTATTGGGTTTTAGGGCTTAAAAATTGTGTTTTTTGGGAAATTCGGGTGTTCTGGTCGAACCGAACTTTTCAAAAGTTCGATCATCCCTACTCCTCACCTGGTTGCCTCCACACATGCTTAACACCATCTGAACCAAATATGTTTATATTGGTCTCATCAGACCACAGGACGTGGCTCCTGTAATCCATGTCCTTAGTCTGCTTGTCTTCAGCAAACTGTTTGCGGGCTTTTTGTGCATCATCTTTAGAAGAGGCTTCCTTCTGGGACGAAAGCCATGCAGACCAATTTGATGCAGTGTGTGGCGTATGGTTTGAGCACTGACAGACTGACCCCCCACCCCTCCAACCTTTGCAGCAATGCTGGCAGCACTCATACATCTATTTCCCAAAGACAACCTCTGGATATGATGCTGAGCACGTGCACTCAACCATGGCGTGGCCTGTTCTGTGTGGAACCTGTCTTGTTTAACCACTGTATGGTCTTGGCCATCATGCTGCAGCTCAGTTTCAGGGTCTTGGCAATCTTCTTATAGCCTAGGCCATCTTTATGTAGAGCAACAATTCTTTTTTTTAAGATGCTCAGAGAGTTCTTTGCCATGAGGTGCCATGTTGAACTTCCAGCGACCAGTATGAAAGTGAGAGTGATAACACCAAATTTAACACATCTGCTGCCCATTCACACCTGAGACCTTGTAACACTAACGAGTCACATGACACCAGGGAGGGAAAATGGCTGACTGGGCCCAATTTGGACATTTTCACTTAAGGGTGTACTCAGTTTTGTTGCCAGCAGTTTAGACATTAATAGCTGTGTGTTGAGTTTTTTTGAGGGGGCAGCAATTTTTTTACGGTTATACAAGCTGTTCACTCACTGCTTTACATTGTAGCTATGTGTTATTTCTTCAGTGGTGTCACATGAAAAGATATAATAAAATATTTACAAAAATGGGAGGGGTGCACTCACCTTTGTGAGATACTGTATATATATATATATATATATATATATATATATATATTTATATATTTTTTATTATTATATATATATAATATAATATTATATTGAACAACATAATTATATTATTATTTATAATAAAAAATATATTATTTTATATAATAGAATTATAGGATATATATAGATCTATATATACAGTATAAATATTCTTACCAATATCCAAAAATATCCATGTGAGAAAGACCCTCTGAACCAAATAGAATGAGCTCTAGCATACACATACTTTTATGAGAATCTGTATTTTTAACATATATTTTTATCATTTCAGGAATATACCAAACAATAGAGCTAGCACAAGAGCCAAGGCAAATGTAAAAAAATAACTATGACTATAAAACCAGAAGCTTCCGCTATTAATCTTGCTATTTTGCTTTTGTTTCTGCAGCCCCGTCTCCAGTCACTCATGTGAAGAAAGGAAAAATCGCCAAAAATAGCATTTCCTTGTCTTGGCAGGAACCAGAGCGACCCAACGGTATCATCCTGGAATATGAGATCAAATACTTTGAAAAGGTCTGACCTTTTGTAATGTACAGTTATATCTTTGTACATTTTTTTTTTCGGTTGCCAGCTAATCTTGGTTAGGGAGCCATCAGCTACATGGGGAAATTGATTACTAATTGATTGTGTCTGCAATAAATGACCAGGGTGACTTCCAGTGTGTGTTTTTCATTAATGTGGCATGTCAGCTGAGGGAAATACATTAAAAGTTCAGTTTAGAATTATTGGCAGACTTTGCTGATCTGAATAAAGGTCACTAAAATAAAAGGAAGCCAAACATTATATATAGCTAATATTTATGAGTCCGCTTTGACCATTTTTTTTTTTTTTTATAAGGGCGGGAAATCAGTTTGCATGTAAATAATTGGTTTAAAATATTGGCTGTAAATCATTGATTATTTTGATAAAGTTGGGAATAAAAGCCAGGTTATGAAAGCATTTCTGAAATATTAACCTCTCTCAGTGGATCGTGTGTCATTTCACTCTCCGAAGCCCTGCACTGTACCAGTAGAAAAAGCAATTATGTGATGTGATAAGAAAGATCCTTACTAAAAATGAAACAGTATCAGCTAATGTGTTGGAAGTGAGTACAGGAAAACGGATTGGAATCTAGCTTTATTATTTAGGCAGTTACAAGAATACAAGTTGAAAAACAACTTGAAGGTCATTATACTATCATTGTGCTTGTGCCTTAGTGTTTCCTGTAACCCAAAGCCAGCCGTTAAAGGAAACCTTTACTAATGCCTGGAAGCTGTCAGTTCTGATCTCTCCTGTGCAGATAAGTTTCTTGGCTGTCATGCTAATTGACTGGCTTCTGTACCTTTTAAATCCTCAAATTAGAACACATATACAGATTATAGATTCGGGCATAAAACCCAATTTCAGTTTTTGTAAGTAAATAGCTAATTAGTAGTTAAAATAAAAAAAGTAGCACTCACCTTCTTTTAGGCACTGTCCCACTGTGAAGCTTTTCTTTATCTGCTGTTACTCTTCCCAGTGTCATCCAAGCCAATTGGGATCTGCATCACCACATTGTCCTAGGCTCACAGAACTGCACAGAACAGAGCTCACGTGTCATTACTTTAGTGGTGTACTGTGTAGGAGAATGGACCATTCACTGCAAATGTGAAGAACATCAATGGGAGGTCCCCTCTCATTACATTAGAGTTCTGTTTAGTATGACAAAAATGATACAAATGGGATAAACAGCTCATGCAGGACATTAGCTAACCCCTTGTCTATGTGGCGCTACCCAAGCCCCCCCCCCAGGATCCACTTGAATTTTTGTGCCTGGGTCCCCCAGTTATCATTCCACAGCCAGTTACAGGGTCCTTTCACAAAGCCAGGTGCACTCACTCTTCCTCCCGTTGTTTCCATTGACCAGTCTAGGGGATGCATTTTGTTGTATTTTATTTGGAGAACTTGGATTGGAGATTTAGTACAATACTCCAAATTAACTATTCACAGGCGAGGACAACTTCTTCAATAGAACTGTGTAGCAGACTGTCAGTAGAACTATGCAGCAGGCTGTACAGAATTAAGCAAGTCCCTTTGTAACAGAAGGAATCTAGTGGCCTTTTCTTCTTTAAGACACTAGCCAGTGTCCCCTTTAGCTTACACCCAGTATACTGATTTCTAGCACAAAGAGGGGAATTTTAGCAACAACAATCTCTAGGATCCCTTTAGGGGGTCTTTACTCACAAAGGCCCTAGCCCCAGGTCAGCTTCCTCTGTGATACCAGACAAGACCTGTGGACATCCTCCCTCAGTCAGCTTGCAAGAGAACTATGGATCTCAGCTTCAATGTTTTAGGCCCTCGGGTCACCCACCTGAGGCCACATGGCAGCCTGTGCTGGGATGAGGCAGTAGCCCCCTCCGCACTTGGACCTCTCTCTGTAGAAGTAGACTGGACTGAATCATGAGCCCATGTGCTCTTCAGATATAAATACAGTCACCTAGCATGTCTTGGGGCTCACCCCCTTCTAATTAGCCATGGCTGTATAGACATCCCATGCTCTCATCTGCCAGGTTTCCACCAACTATCCAGTATACTCCATTGCTACTGGATCAGTGTGAAACATCAAGACAGCATGAGCAGCACCAGAACACACTGAACAGCCTCTGCTAAACAATCACAGCTTTCTGTTAAGCAGGCAGCATATAAATTGGCCTGGCTGTCTCCCTGTTAGGCAGAGAAACAAAAAACTATATACACTCACTCTAGCACCTAAATAGGAAGGCACTACATCTACAAGGTTTTTTTTATAAACATTTTCATAGTTAGGAGGTTAAAACAAGCCTCTTATTGATTTTTTTTTTTTTAGCTGACACTCGGATTGGAAAACTGGATTTCTATTCAGGGAGCCTGGGGCCTTGGGAAATGGCTTTAGGATGCCAGGCAGGAGGAGAACACGATGAATGACCCTAGGTGCAACAAACAGTTTATAACATCTGTCATTCCCTGGTTACTTAAGCCAAGGAAGCAGCTAATCGAGCACAATCTGTGCTCGATTAGCTGCAATAGAGGGCAGTGGAGACATTGGGGGTATAATAGACCCCTGATGTATCCATAAAGAGAACTTATATGCCCAATACTATCACATAGGGGGCTTGTTAATACAAAAAATGTGAAAAAATGTATATGTAATTAAACAAATAAAAATGAGTTTTAACATTACCCTTTTCACCCTGCATACATACCCAAATGCAAATTAACATGTACAGTAACCCACACATATGAAAGTAAATGAATGGTGATTACACCACATATTTGCAGTATTGCTGGGAACATCAGAGTGAGAGCAATAGTTTTGGGCCATAATGCATGACTAATTCTAATTTACCCATTTTAAGGTCCAGCCTTTTCTGACACTTTTTGGTTACAACAAGTATAAGCACAAGTACACATTTTTTTAAGCAGAGGCCCTAGAGAATAAAATGGTAGTTTTTGCAATTTCTTAAGTGACATAGTATTTGCACAGCGATTTCTCAAATGCAATTTTTTTTAAATACACTTAAAAAAATTTTAATGCAAAAAAACCCCACAATATATTACCCAATTTTTTGGTAAAATAAAAAAGATGATACGCACAGTAAATAGATACCTAACAGGTCACACTCTAAAATTGCATGCACTCGTAGAATGGTGATAAACTATGGTACCTAAAAATCCCCACAGGCAATGCTTTCAAATTTTTTACAGGTTACCAGTTTTGAGTTACAAAGGAGGTCTAGTACTTGAATTGCTCTTGCTATACCATTAGCGGCAATACCTCACATCTGTGTTGCCAAGAAAGTTTACATAGGCATGGGCAACCTACGTGTGTGTTCACCTCTGTGCGTGAGCCCTTGGGGACAAAAAAAAAATTATTTTTACCAGGTCCCTTTAATTTTTTTTTATTGCTGTCACAAGAAATCTAAACACCCCTTGTGATCGCTATAAAGTCCAAAGACTGATTTTCCTCCATGTGTCCATGTGTCCTTTAACCCACAGGTTAAGCATCCAGACTATGTTAATATACCAGGTATTATAATTCTCTTCCTCTTGGATACTTCTCCATTTTTGTTGTGGTTCAGTGATTCTGCAGGTCGTTTGATCAACATGACACATAGGCAACTAGCATCTCAAAAAATGTTAGCATCTCCATATTCTTTTTGTACAGGATTCATTTAAACAGACATCCCTAATCCTGTTTAGCTTGTAAACCATGTTTAAATATATGAAGGGGCAACGATCTACAGTTTGGGCACATGAGAGCTGTTCATGCCAGTGATTTTTAGCTGAGAATTGCAGCTTGTGGTGTCTGCACTGATCCGATAATTGCAGCATCTTCTCCATGTGGCATCGGAAATGCTCTGATCCTGTCAAATACAAATTATTTTCTTTAAAGATTCTCTTGTTTGACAAGATCAGAGACATAAAACTGTTTTTGTGTGACCTTAATGAAAGGACAACGTCACTTATGCTTATACTGTCACGTCAACATCAGCACTTTTTTTTTCCTAAAGTGTCATGTTGCAAGTCGGGGTCACTTGAGACCTTTTCATGACTACTTTGTTACCTGTGAAACAATGACAGTTAACTATAATAAAATCATTGACAGGATAAATTAGACCCAATAGCTTAGTCATCACATAAGCCTATTGATAGATATTTTTATTCCAAGCAAAATCTCAGTAGAGTCTGATGGTGCACATTCAGCATTACCAAATCACATTGTTATTATGAGGGAAGTATGCCATGAATAGAAAAAGTTGCTTCTTCCTATCACCCAGTCTTAGCAGCCTAAATCATGTGGTCCCTGGTTTCCAATGGGTTTGGCTTGAAGACCTCTGACTGGTAGACCGGCAGTGATATAAGAGCAATAGCATGGCATAAAGGAGGACAATATGGCTGACCCGTATGCAAATGTAATTACAAAGTCCATAGAAATATGTTTTTAATCTTCTAATCCATTTATTAAATTCTTTTTAAATGTTACGTTGATTTTCCTTACTTGTGTAGCTTATAATGTATTATTATTATATTATATTATATTATATATATTTTTAAAACGTTTTATTACAAATGTCGAACAAACAAGCAGAATGTACAGAAGGGAACAGATACAAATAAATAAAAAAACAAAAACATTGGTATGACAATAGTACATTTAACAAGATCATGGTAGCAGTATTGTCATATAGCCACATATATGCATAGTAAATATTTTATATTTTTGAGCAGTGAATCAACCAAGTTTAGAAGGAATACGTGGTGCACCTGATCCCCACCTAGAGAGGGGTCACAATGTGTTAGTGTCAATGCTATAACCTGATGTCCATTCTGGAGACCAGACACCCTCATAGGGATCATGCTGTGTCCAAATCCGCAGAACGGCCATCGTAATTAAGCTCAAGTTGCTCTCTACTTCAGCAGAAGGTCGGGGTTATAAAAGGTGATTGTGAAGTATGTCAAAGGATTATGGGTTCTACCAAATGGGGACTGTGGTTAGTTATGTTAGGGAGTGAACAGTGGCATGGTAGAAAGGGGTAGGATGAGGGGTCAACTCGAAGAGGGGACTGAAAAAGGGGGGGGGGCAATATATGGAGAGAAGGGGCATGAAATAAAAAAAAGGGGGGGGGAAGGGGCAGTGCCATCTTAAGAGCATTATAGGCCCCCGCCTACACAATCACCCACGAGAATAAAAATGCAAATTATCGATAAGGTGATATTTAATGGTACAGCAGTGCCAGGGTAACAACAGCTTCCAAATTTGGTGGCTGGGTCCAATGAACACACACTTGAATAGAAGTCACACTCGACTGTCCTGTGTGTGCCTGTTCCCGTGGAGGCGGACAGGCATTCCTGCAGTCGTGGGCTCCCCCTTCCATGGCCCAAGTGGCCTGACAGCAGCTCAGGGCCAACAGGTGCTTGCCACCTGCTAAGTTCGGCGGCGAGATGCACACGGGAGTCGGGACTAATGCATGGCTGGGTCGCTGGACAGGTGGGGCCCCCCGGGGAAGTGGGGCCCCCGGGTAAGACAGTCCTGAGAAGGGGGAGATGGAGGAAATGATTGGGGGGGGTTCAGAAGGGGCTAATAAAGTAAGTCTGTGCATGTTCGGGTGCGTCCAACGACAGGTGCCATGTCTACATTTAAAAGCGAGCAGGGGCAAGTGTCTAAACAGAGTGATCTAACAGTTTACGTATGTTATATTATATTATATTATATTATATTATATTATATTATATTATATTATATTATTATTATTATTTTATATCATAAACATTAAAAGAAAAGCAGTTCTCCTTTAAATGAAACATTAAAAGCATTACTGAGCATTTTAAGGTACAAAATCCTTATTTGTAATATTTTTAACACCTCAAATTATATATTTCAAATTAGCTTAAATTACTTATGCAGTGGTTGAAGGATTGCCCCTATATTTTGAACTCCTATTAAAGAATTGCTAAATCTAAAATGAAAGCTGATCCAATAGAAAGCACATGGTTTTACAAATAGCAGATTGCCTACTGCAATTATTTTTATTAAGCTCAAGTAACTATTTGTTGTTTAGGGAATAGATATATGAGCCAAGCTGGCTTAATTAGATCTAGCCAGACTGACATACATCACAGAAAAATACTGTTGCATAACATTTACTTTAGTCTGTACAGATCCTTGGTACTAGAAAATCATATTTATATGTACAGGTATAACATACATATATATATATATATATATATATATATATATATATATATATATATATATGAACTGCTCAAAAAAATTAAAGGAACACTTTGAAAACACATCAGATCTCAATGGGGAAAATATCATGCTGGATATCTATACTGATATGGACTGGGTAATGTGTTAGGAATAGTGTTGAACGAACAAGGACTGTATTATTCGTGTTCGTACCGAATAATTGGATTTTTTGTACCCGAACACGGACACGGACACTTTACTGTATGTTCGGGTAAAAATCCGTGTTCGGTCGTTTTATTTCCGGTTTTTGCATGCTTTGGCACTCTTTCAACAGCCAATCAACAATCGTTTAACTGGTGTGCCTTAAGCCATCCCAGCCATGCCTGCAAATGTCTCAGTAGCTGTGATTGGCCGTCTGAAGCATGTGACCAAGTCTTTATAAGTTCCAGGCAGTCGCAGCGTCTTCATTCTGCTGCTTAGATCAGGGACAGAGCACACATCAACGTGCTGGCTGCTGATTAGGGAAAGACAGGCAGGAAAAAACCATTTGTGTCCGGATAGAATTGAGGGACAGGTCGGAGTGTTTAGGCAGGGCGAGTTGTAGGCATTTTAGGGATAGAGTCTGCTGAATTATAGGGTCAGTGTCTTCTACAAAGTACAATCGATATTGCTGTGTGGGGGGTGGGGTGACTCTGCACTCAATCCTGATCTACGATCTCTTCTCAATCCTGTTAGGGAGAGGCTGCTGCTGCTGAATTTTAGGGAAACTGTGTTCTACAAACTACAATCGATATTGCTGTGTGGTGTGGGATAGGAGATAGGCAGGTGTCAGTGATCCACATCCATTTTTCTGTGTGTGAGCTGCAGTGAACACAATCTTTTTGGGGTGCAGTGAACAACGTCCTTTTTGGGGTGCAGTGAACAAAATCTTTTTGGGGTGCAGTGAACAAAATCCTTTTTGGGGTGCAGTGAACAACATCCCTTTTGGGGTGCAGTGAACACAATCTTTGTGGGGTGCAGTGAACACAATCTTTTTGGGGTGCAGTGAACAACATCCTTTTTGGGGTGCAGTGAACAAAATCCTTTTTGGGGTGCAGTGAACACAATCTTTTTGGGGTGCAGTGAACAAAATCCTTTGTGGGGTGCAGTGAACACAATCTTTGTGGGGTGCAGTGAACACAATCTTTTTGGGGTGCAGTGAACAAAATCCTTTTTGGGGTGCAGTGAACATCCTTTTTGGGGTGCAGTGAACAAAATCCTTTTTGGGGTGCAGTGAACAACATCCTTTTTGGGGTGCAGTGAACAAAATCCTTTTAGGGTGCAGTGAACACAATCTTTGTGGGGTACAGTGAACAGAATCTTTGTGGGATGCAGTGAACACAATCTTTGGGGGGTACAGTGAACACAATCTTTTTGGGGTGCAGTGAACAAAATCCTTTGTGGGGTGCAGTGAACACAATCTTTGTGGGGTGCAGTGAACACAATCTTTTTGGGGTGCAGTGAACAAAATCCTTTGTGGGGTGCAGTGAACACAATCTTTGTGGGGTGCAGTGAACACAATCTTTTTGGGGTGCAGTGAACAAAATCCTTTTTGGGGTGCAGTGAACACAATCTTTGTGGGGTGCAGTGAACACAATCTTTTTGGGGTGGAGTGAACAAAATCCTTTTTGGGGTGCAGTGAACAACATCCTTTTTGGGGTGCAGTGAACAAAATCCTTTTTGGGGTGCAGTGAACACAATCTTTTTGGGGTGCAGTGAACAAAATCCTTTGTGGGGTGCAGTGAACACAATCTTTGTGGGGTGCAGTGAACACAATCTTTTTGGGGTGCAGTGAACACAATCTTTTTGGGGTGCAGTGAACAAAATCCTTTTTGGGGTGCAGTGAACAACATCCTTTGTGGGGTGCAGTGAACACAATCTTTGGGGGGTACAGTGAACACAATCTTTTTGGGGTGCAGTGAACAAAATCCTTTGTGGGGTGCAGTGAACACAATCTTTGTGGGGTGCAGTGAACACAATCTTTTTGGGGTGCAGTGAACAAAATCCTTTTTGGGGTGCAGTGAACAACATCCTTTTTGGGGTGCAGTGAACACAATCTTTTTGGGGTGCAGTGAACAAAATCCTTTGTGGGGTGCAGTGAACACAATCTTTGTGGGGTACAGTGAACAGAATCTTTGTGGGGTGCAGTGAACACAATCTTTGGGGGGTACAGTGAACACAATCTTTTTGGGGTGCAGTGAACAAAATCCTTTGTGGGGTGCAGTGAACACAATATTTGGGGGGTACAGTGAACACAATCTTTTTGGGGTGCAGTGAACAAAATCCTTTGTGGGGTCCAGTGAACACAATCTTTGTGGGGTGCAGTGAACACAATCTTTGTGGGGTACAGTGAACACAATCTCATACTTCTGAACATTTGAGGGTGCTGCCTGTTCCATACTCCTCCTCCTACTGCTCAACCATCCTTTTAGGGGTACAAACAATAGTAATTGGGGCCTAGTGTGGTGGTGTACGTGTGAGATACATACACTTTCTTTTTGATCATATTTTCTATTCCGCTATTCAATTAAATCCTTTGGGGGTCAATTAAATTGCGTGATAGTCTGTGTCGGTACGTGTGAGATCCACCTTTCCAAGTTTTTGGGGTTCGTCTCATACTTCTGAAGATTTGAGGGTGCTGCCTGTTCCATACTCCTCCTCCTACTGCTCAACCATCCTTTTAGGGGTACAAACAATAGTAATTGGGGCCTAGTGTGGTGGTGTACATGTGAGATACATACACTTTCTTTTTGATCATATTTTCTATTCCGCTATTCAATTAAAACCTTTGGGGATCAATTAAATTGCGTGATAGTCTGTGTCGGTACGTGTGAGATCCACCTTTCCAAGTTTTTGGGGTTCATCTCATACTTCTGAAGATTTGAGGGTGCTGCCTGTTCCATACTCCTCCTCCTACTGCTCAACCATCCTTTTAGGGGTACAAACAATAGTAATTGGGGCCTAGTGTGGTGGTGTACGTGTGAGATACATACACTTTCTTTTTGATCATATTTTCTATTCCGCTATTCAATTAAAACCTTTGGGGATCAATTAAATTGCGTGATAGTCTGTGTCGGTACGTGTGAGATCCACCTTTCCAAGTTTTTGGGGTTCATCTCATACTTCTGAAGATTTGAGGGTGCTGCCTGTTCCATACTCCTCCTCCTACTGCTCAACCATCCTTTTAGGGGTACAAACAATAGTAATTGGGGCCTAGTGTGGTGGTGTACGTGTGAGATACATACACTTTCTTTTTGATCATATTTTCTATTCCGCTATTCAATTAAAACCTTTGGGGATCAATTAAATTGCGTGATAGTCTGTGTCGGTACGTGTGAGATCCACCTTTCCAAGTTTTTGGGGTTCATCTCATACTTCTGAAGATTTGAGGGTGCTGCCTGTTCCATACTCCTCCTCCTACTGCTCAACCATCCTTTTAGGGGTACAAACAATAGTAATTGGGGCCTAGTGTGGTGGTGTACGTGTGAGATACATACACTTTCTTTTTGATCATATTTTCTATTCCGCTATTCAATTAAATCCTTTGGGGGTCAATTAAATTGCGTGATAGTCTGTGTCGGTACGTGTGAGATCCACCTTTCCAAGTTTTTGGGGTTTGTCTCATACTTCTGAAGATTTGAGGGTGCTGCCTGTTCCATACTCCTCCTCCTACTGCTCAACCATCCTTTTAGGGGTACAAACAATAGTAATTGGGGCCTAGTGTGGTGGTGTACGTGTGAGATACATACACTTTCTTTTTGATCATATTTTCTATTCCGCTATTCAATTAAAACCTTTGGGGATCAATTAAATTGCGTGATAGTCTGTGTCGGTACGTGTGAGATCCACCTTTCCAAGTTTTTGGGGTTCATCTCATACTTCTGAAGATTTGAGGGTGCTGCCTGTTCCATACTCCTCCTCCTACTGCTCAACCATCCTTTTAGGGGTACAAACAATAGTAATTGGGGCCTAGTGTGGTGGTGTACGTGTGAGATACATACACTTTCTTTTTGATCATATTTTCTATTCCGCTATGCCATAGAAACCTTTGAGGATCAATTGAATTGCGGGATAGTCTGTGTCGGTACGTGTGAGATCCACCTTTCCAAGTTTTTGGGGTTCATCTCATACTTCTGAAGATTTGAGGGTGCTGTCTGTTCCATACTCCTCCTACTCCTCATCCATCCTTTTAGGGGTAGAAACAATAGTAATTGGGGCCTAGTGTGGTTTTGTACGTGCGAGATACATACACTTTTTTGGAACATATTTCCTATTCCGCTATTCAATAAAAACCTTTCTAGGGCAAGATCTTAAATTACAGAAATATGAGGAGACCGTCAAATAAGGGCCGTGGCCTGGGTCGTGGTGCTGCTGGTAGAGCTCCTGTTGCAAGGAGAGGACGTGGTCGATCTGTGCCAGCTACACGCACAAGTGAAACACCTTCCTCAAGTGTGAGTAGGCGACAGAACCTGCATCAGTATTTGGTAGGGCATCATACGCCCCTAGAAGTGATGAGGCCAGAACAAGTGGAGGCGATAGTAGATTGGTTTGCTGCTGACAGTGCCTCCAGTTCCTTCACATTGTCTCCCACCCAGTCTACTGCAGAAAGGTCACAGTTGGCACCTGCAGCCGATGTCCAACCGTCTTTCACCTCACCCCCTTGCAAATCAGGCAAGCAGTCTGAGCCCCAAGCCATACAGCAGTCTCTTCTTCTTTTTGATGACTCTGTCAGCAGGGTTTCCCAGGGCCATCCACCTAGCCCTGCCCCAGAAGTGAAAGAGATTGAGTGCAGCGATGCCCAACCACTTATTTCTCAAGATGAGTACATGCAAGGATCATCGCAGCACGTCTCCGATGATGACGAAACGCAGGTGCCAACTGCTGCGGCGTTCAGCATTGTGGAGACCGACAAGGAGGGCAGGGGTGAAGACTGGGTGGAAGATGATGTGGAGGACGATGAGGTCCTCGACCCCACATGGAATGAACGTCATGCAGGTGACCTGAGTGGTTTGGAGGAAGAGGCGGTGGTCGCACAGAGCCACCAGCACAGCAGAAGAGGGAGCAGGGTGCAGAAGCGGAGCGGCCGTGCCCTAGACACTACGCCCGCTACTGCCCAACGCAGCAAGGGAACGAGCGCACCAAAGTCAGCTCAAAGGAGTTCTCTAGCGTGGAAGTTCTTTAGAAAACGTGCTGATGACAGGACACGAGTGGTTTGCACCCTGTGCAATCAGAGCTTGAAGCGAGGCATAAACCTTCTCAACCTGAGCACAACCTGCATGATCAGGCATCTAAGTGCAAAGCACGAGCTGCAGTGGAGCACACACCTTCAAAACCAAGAAACGTCTCTGGCTCATCCTGCTTCCTCTTCTGCTGCAGTCTCGGCCGCTCCAGCTACATCTGTAGTGATACCGGCACCTGCCACCCCGCAAACAGACGATCTGTCAGCAACACCACCACCTGGGTCACCAACAACCATCTCCACAATGTCCCGTGGAAGCGTTCAGCTTTCCATCTCCCAAACACTTGAGAGGAAGAGGAAGTACCCCCCTACCCACCCGCGATCCCTGGCCCTGAATGCCAGCATTTCAAAATTATTGGCCTTTGAAATGCTGTCATTCCGTCTGGTGGAGACGCACAGTTTTAAAACCTTATGTCGGTGGCTGTCCCACAGTACGTCGTGCCCAGCCGCCACTACTTTTCCAGGCAAGCCATCCCTTCCCTGCACAACCAAGTGGGGGAAAAAATCAGGTGTGCACTGCGCAACGCCATCTGTGCCAAGGTCCACCTAACTACCGATACGTGGACCAGTAAGCACGGTCAGGGGCGTTATATCTCCCTAACAGCACACTGGGTAAATGCAGTGGCGGATGGGCCTGAGGCGGATAGCAATTTGGCGCATGTCCTTCCACCACCGAGGATTGCAGGGCGCTTCAGTTTGCCTCCTGTTCCTAACTCCTCCTACTCCGCTTCCTCATCCTCTACCGCCTCCTCATCCGGACAGCGTAACACCTTCACCACCAACTTCAGCACGGCCAGGGGTAAACGACAGCAGGCAGTTTTACAACTTGCCTGTTTGGGGGACAAACCACACACCGCGCAGGAGTTGTGGAGGAGCATGGAACAGCAGACAAATGAGTGGTTGCTGCCAGCGAGCCTCAAGCCCGGCCTGGGCGAAATCTCATAGCAGCTTTGGGCCTAGCCAGTTTGACGCACATCCCTTGCCTGTCGCATGTGCTGAATTTGGTGGTGCAGAGGTTCCTTAAAAACTACCCCGATATGTCAGAGCTGCTGCAGAAAGTGCGGGCCGTTTGTGCGCACTTTCGGCGTTCTCACCCTGCTGCTGCTCGCCTGGCAGCGCTGCAGCGTAACTTCGGCCTTCCCGCTCACCGCCTCATATGTGACGTGCCCACAAGGTGGAACTCCACCTTGCACATGCTGGAAAGACTGTGCGAGCAGCAGCAGGCCATAGTGGAGTTTCAGCTGCAGCACGCACGCGTGAGTCGCTCTGCGGAACAGCACCACTTCACCACCAATAACTGGGCCTCCATGCGAGACCTGTGTGCCTTGTTGCGCTGTTTTGAGTACTCCACCAACATGGCCAGTGGCAATGACGCCGTTCTCAGCTTAACTATCCCACTTCTATGCCTCCTTGAAAAAACAATTCGGGCGATGATGGAAGAGGATGTGGCACAGGATGAGGAGGAGGAGGAGGAGGATGAAGAGGTAACATTTCCAAGGCTTTCAGGGCAGTCATTCGCAAGGGGCTCCGAGGGTGGGTTCCTGCACACACAAATGCCAGGGACACAATTGTCCAGCAGGGGCACAGTTCTGGAGGATGAGGAGGATGAGTAAGGAGGAGGAGCTGGAGGAGGAGATGGAACCATGTTCACAGCAGGGTGGCACCCAGGCCAGCTCATGGCCATCACTGGTGCGTGGCTGGGGGGATACAGAGGACACGGACGATACACCTCCCACAGAGGACAGCCTTTCGTTGCCTCTGGGCAGCCTGGCACACATGAGCGATTACATGCTGCAGTGTCTCCACAACGACCGCCGAGTTGCCCACATTCTAACTTGTGCTGATTACTGGGTGGCCACGCTGCTGGATCCCCGTTACAAGGACAACGTACCGTCCTTAATTCACTCACTGGAGCGCGATCGCAAGATGCGCGAGTACAAGCGCACGCTGGTAGACGCCATGCTGCTGGCATTCCCATCTGACAGCGGGGCCGCAGTGGAAGCACAAGGCAGAGGAGGAGGAGGTCGCCAACGCAACCAGGGCACCGCCAGCACCTCAGAAGGCAGGGTTAGCATGGCCGAAATGTGGAAAAGCTTTGTCAGCACGCCCCAACAAACAGCAGCACCAGCAGCTCAGATGGAACGTCTTAGCAGGAGGCAGCATTTTACCAACATGGTGGAGCAGTATGTGTGCACACGCCTACATGTAGTGAATGAGGGGTCTGCCCCCTTCAACTTCTGGGTCTCCAAATTGGGCATATGGCCTGAGCTTGCCCTTTACGCCTTGGAGGTGCTGGCGTGCCCTGCAGCCAGTGTATTATCTGAACGGGTATTTAGCACGGCTGGGGGCGTTATAACAGACAAGCGCAGCCGCCTGTCCAGAGACAATGTGGACAAGCTCACGTTCATTAAAATGAACCAGGCATGGATCCCACGGGACTTTTCCGTACTTTATGCAGAATAGCAATGGATACCGACCTTACCCACCCATTGTTCCATTTTTGCTCTTTCTCACTCTTTTGGGGTGTACCCTCATTTAAAATTTGTGAAAAGAAGCAGTGTTGGCTACCTCGTCCTCCTCCTCAGGGCCAGATTAACGTAGGGGCTATTGGAGCTGCAGCTCCAGGCCCCTACCTTTTATATAGGCCCCGGGTTGGCCATATTCACTGTTACCGCTCTTCTGTCACTTGTAAACACAGAAGTCTGGCTTCTATGCTCGCTTCCCCAGGCAGCACCCTCAGAACCTCCCCACACAGCGCGAAGGCCGGACAAGGAGGGACAGTTGCCGATGCATGGATGTGTTTATGGGCTTCAGAGACAGCATCCCATGTTGAATTAGGCATGCATGGCTGCACCCTTCCTCCTCTGGGTGCATGGCAAGGCACGGCCCTTAAGGCCCTTCAAAATCCTCAGCACCAAGCCCATGATGCTCTTAATCCGGCCCTGGTCCTCCTCCACCGCCGCTTCCACCTACACCGCCCATAGGTGTGCGCAGCCTATTGCATTAAGGTGTGCACCCCAAAGTTGAAATACACATGCATGTGTTTGCCAGCAGGGAGAGTAATGTATCGGGGCCATGTACCTGTAGGCAAAGAGAAATAGAGCAGAGCAGGTCCGAGGGAGATCTTTCCCATCTCCTCACTGGCAATGCTATGTGCCCTAGGTGATTAGGGTGTGCCCAGGCACACCCGGCACACCCTGTGCGCATGCCTATTTTACCGCCACATCCACCACCACCTCAACCTCCCACCTACTCCATATGGGCCTCGTCCTTCAGAGATGAAGAAGAACATTGTTTTATTTTTCTGTTTTTTTTTGTTGTTTTAAGTTATTTCCCTATCCACATTTGTTTGCAGAACACTTGCCATGCTCTTAATTACGTTTTGCTGCCATTTGCAGCACTCTAGCCCTTTCCTTTGGTGTTTTAGAGCCATTTTAGTGCCTTAAAGTTCGGGTCCCCATTGACTTCAATGGGGTTCGGTGTCCGGGAAAAGTTCGGTAAAAGTCCGGGACACGGACCCGGACTTTTTTTTAAAGTTCGGCCGAACCCGTCGAACACGGACATCTAGGTGTCCGCTCAACCCTAGTTAGGAATGAAAGGATGCCTCAACGTTTGATGGAAATGAAAATTATCAACCTACAGAGGGCTGAATTCAAAGATCCCCCAAAGATCAAAGTGAAAAAATTATGCAGCAGGCTAGTCCATTTTGCTGAAAATAAAATTTCATTGCGGCAACTCAAAATTGTACTCAGTAGTTTGTATTGCCCCCACGTGCTTGTGTGCATGCCTGACAAGGTTGGGGCATGCTCTTATTGAGATGATGGATGGTGTTCTGGAGTTTTTCCTCCCAGATCTGGACCAGGGTAATACTGAGCTCCTGTCAAATACAAATTATTCACTGCACCAGTGTAGTTTGTCAATAGGTCCGAGGATTTCATCCCGATACCTAATGGCAGTTAGGGTTCCCTTGTCTAGCCTGTAGGGGTTTGTGCATTTCCCCCAATGGATATGCCTTCTCAGACCATCACTGACCCTCGACTAAACCTGTCAAACCAAACGATGTAACAAGCAGCAAAACATTCTCCACAGCTTCTACCTCTTCCTGAAAAACCATTCCTGTTTTGGAGATTGTCTCATTGTTGCCCATCTAGTCTACCTGTTGGTAATTTCGTTAACACCAAAGCAGCTGAAACTGATTGACAGCCCCCTCTGCTACCTAACTGACCAGATCAATATCCCAGGAGTTTATTTGACTTGATGCTATACTCTGATTAAAAAGTGTTCCTTTAATCTTTTTTAGCAGTACATTTTTCCTCATTTCCTGTCTCATTTCTATAAAGAATACAATAGAAAATAAGCAACAATATCGTCAGAGGCAGAGTCATCTGAAAACATTAGCCATCTGCTGATATTCCTCCCCTCTACATTAGTCTCTTTAATGTGGCCCATAGGACCCTTAGGACCCATTCACACTAAAGCATTTCATTGCAGTGCAGTGCATTAAAGAGGTTCTTGCCACTCCACCCTCCCTCCCCCCCAAAAATACTGTAGCAGCTGGCTTTTATTATAAGGATGCTTACCTATCCAGGAAGTCAGCACTGTCCTCACCTGGGCTGGTTCTTTGTCAGTCTTCGGGTCCCCAGTGTCACCGTGCTAACCGTGGGAAGCCGACTCCTTGTGGCTTCACTGCCAGAATCAGTAGAGCTGTGGACGTTGACTGAAGCTGGCTGAATTTCAATCTATACATGGGCACCCCGGTTGTACAGAAGTAAATCTACCAAGGGGGGTATTGGATCTTATTTTTGTTCAACCAAATGATGAATGTGGGTGCCAAAGTCCTGTTTTTTCACATCCACTGGCACTTCTTCTTCCTTAAACTTTCTCACAAAATTGAGATAGGTAGGAGGGGCTCTAGGGTCTTTCAACAGACAATTCAATGCTATAGGGTGGTTCAAGCAGTCTCCCTGCAGAACTTGGAACAGAAGTGGGGGTCAATCCTTTTCTTTGAGATGATCTGGTGCAGGATCCCATCTGCTTGTACAATGTAATCAAAGAAGACAACTTCTCTCTTTTCCCCTCATGGGTGTGTTTGAATTTGTACAGCAGGTCTGACAGTTTCTCCATCCCTCCTTATAAAGAACTTCAAGGTAATTCAACACTTTGCAGTGCTGTTTCAGTGTTATGTCACAAATTACATTGGCAACAAATCCTTTCAAACGTTCAGTGATTCTCTGCTTTTCTGAGGGCTTTTCAACTTTATAGGTGCAGTTAGCCCCGCCCACAGGGTGAGCAGTATAAAATACAGGAGGCCCTGTCTACACCACTGACAAAGAATAAACTGAACACATTTTTCCTGAGTGTTGAGCTCTTACAGTGGAGCACTTAATGTTAGCAAGATGGCAGCCAAAGGCCTCTCACCATGTATGGCTCGTGTCTCTGTATCAAACATTCCATCAATGGCCAGTGAAAGAGTCCTCCCTCATTATCCAGCTGAAACACTTGCTACATTGCTCTGAATAACTGGAACATTCAAACGGAGGATAAAACTGGAACACTCTGGAACAACACATGCTCCTCTACAAGCAAACAGTCTCTGCAGTAGTAATTGCAACTGAGCCCTAGTACACAGGCTCTCTCACCACAGCTCTATCTTTTTAATCTTGGGCCCTCTCCAGGCTCCTGTCAGCACAGTACTGCAGCAGTTTCAGATGCAACACAAAGAGGACACTTTCCCACTTTGCCCACCCCTTGTGGGTCTCCCACACACTGTCTAGGCTGCATGTGCTGGGTTTTGTCAGACTCTGTTCTGTTAGGCGGTGGGTGAGACTTAAAATGCCTGGCCGTGCAGGGGCCAGTCAGCATCCTTCTGCCTACTAGTATAATCAAAGACCTCTTTATCAGGGTTGCTAGCTGTGGACCCTCTTTCAACTGCAGCAGTCAGCCTCCTCTTTCTCCTCTGTGCTTGTCAAGGTCTTACCTTGCCCTCCTGTTGGCAGCCATCTTGTACATGTGCAGATTGCTGCCTCTTATAGACTATGATTGCATCATCACTTCCTGCTGCCTAGGCATCGCACATTAATGATGTCACACACCTGACTATATCTATCACCTGCTGGGTTGCTATCATTGCCCTTGTGTTTGTGCTCCAAGGTGCATCTCTGCTAGCAGTCTTTTGTTCTCTGTGCATGACCTGGCTTGGCTGACTATTCTCCTGGCTCTCTGCCCGGCATCGGCTGATGACCTGGCTTTGGCTAACGACCCGGTTTAGCAGACTACCCACTTCTGGATCCGACCCCGGCTTGGGTTACCACCTGCTCCTGTACTTAACCCTGGCTTGTTCCTGCTCTCATTTCCTCACTGTTGCTGTGCGATTATTATTATTATTATTGTTTCCTCCAATAAACTGCTTCATTTTACCTGCATTCCCATGTGGTCTGGTTTCCTGGCACCCTGACAGTGCTGTCCCTCAAACATGTGAGAGATAAAAAGAAAAAAGAAAGAGAGAATAAAAAAAATTCTTGCTGGACTTACAGTATTTTGTCAGCTCCTAGCTGCTGGACTAGATTTAAGGAGCCCCAGCTGGAATGAAATATTCATGACCACATTGCATCTCCCTTTGTCTACTGGCATGTTCAGATCCTTACTAAGCAATGTAGGAACCTTCCCCTCTAGTGGGCTCAAATTGGAAAGGCATGGCATTGGATTTGGCACTGGACAGGACGGCCAAGACCCTCAAGCAGCACAAGTCTTGTTGAATGTGATTAACTACTACAAGTTATACCATGACCTGGATAAACAAAAACCCATACAGACAAACCAGAATGTTGTCTGAAGTGACCCAAAAAAAATCTCAAAAATCTGCACCTAATTGCTTGGCACAGGAAAATATTAGAAGACAAGTAACAACGTGTAGATAAATTGCGGTATTGTTCAGTTGCTCGGAAATTGATTGTACTACCAAGCAATTAAAATGTCTCTAGTGTGTGAGGTCACTTAAGTATCCATTTGGTACAAAACCAGTTATCTTTCTCTGGAGATTAATCTCTTTTACAATCTACCAATTAAAATCTCATGTGAAGTTTAAACCTACAAGCATGGTATTTATTACAAATCAATTTATTCTTTGTAGTGGGAGTTTTTTTTTCTTGTTTTGGGTAAAGCAAGCTACATATATAAGAAGAGTGAAAAAAGTGTATATATATATATATATATATATATATATATATATATACATATACATGCGCACATATATATATAAATATATACATATATATATATATATATATATATATATATATATATATATTGTCCTTTTGTAATCTGTGAACTGTAGAGATGTGCATACAAAAAAAAAAAAAAAAACTTTGTTTGCTTCAAACATCCAGTCATGAGCAGAAGAGACAATATTTGCATGTTTTTTCTTAAATTTCTTTGCACAGTAAATGGATGTTTGACATGAACACAGGTCAAAACTTGTTAATCAGGCCCTATTTGTAACCCTGGCAGGCAAATAACAAAAAAAAAAAAAAATGTTGAAATTTTAAGAAAAACATTTTTGTGTTTAAACGCTTAACGTTTATAATTTCTTAAAGTCTATGGTTGCTAGACAGTGGCATGAATGTCTGCACCTCCTTAGTGCATCATAAAGGAAAAAAAAATATATATATTTTCACTTATAAGGATCCTGCAAATACCTTAGCAGATCAGACACATGGAGGGAAATTTATCAAAACTTGAGCAAACATAGTCTGGAGCAGCTGTGCATGGCAACCAATTAGCTTCTATGTTCAGCTTGTTCAGTTAAGATTTGTAAATGAAAGATAGAACCTGGTTGGTTGCCATGCACAGCTTCTCCAGTTTCTGACTGCTTCAGTTTTAATAAAATCCTCTCCACATATCTAATTGGCTAAAGGAGTTTATAATCTTCAAATAATAAATTGTGTGAATATTTAATGCTATTATCTTATCATGTGAAATGCATGTTCCTGTTTACTTATTTCATCTGACCAAACATATGACAATTTATAGTGTGAAAATTTTCAACTCCTTTAGTAAATCAATTTTGTTACATCACATAATAATATGATGCTTTTTGTCGGCAGTAGGTACTGATGTGTCCTTTCCCAGGATGTTAAGTATGAGAGAACTGCCAGAGGGCATAATAGCATATTAGAAAGAAAAAAATAAGGTTGATTTGTCTTAAAAACAGAGTTTTTGGACTCCTAAAAATTAAAAAAAATGTTTATTTTTGCTTTCAGATGAAGTAGGTTAAGAGGTAAAATGTTTTCAGTATTTTTTTGTGAAATGTGCTCTCCCTGGGGGGATCCCCCCTCTCTTTCTAAAACAGAGTCAAAGGGACAAAACGTGATGAGAATTTCCCAATGACTGGCACAGAGACAGCAACAAAAACATTTTTTTAGTGCATCAGTCAAAAGTTAGAACCCCAATCAGGTCTTTATTGTTGTATTTGACTTCTTGTCGCGTGACATCAATTTCCCTCTTGTTCAATTCTTATCCAATGGCCCAGCAATGTCACTGAGAATCTGAGACACACTGTGAAGGGAAATCTCCCCAAGTTACAGACCGCATTAAAAGAAAACTATGGGGTATTTTTTTGTTTTTTTAAATCATACTTACCTAGGTGGATGCAGCATCACTCTAATGCTACAATTGTCCTGCTGGCTCTAAGGCTGAGAACTGAGTCATCCAACACCCCTGATTGCTCAGTTCACAGAGCTACCTGAGCAGACGGCTGGTGACTGTCAGTCACCAGCTCTCTACTCTGCCCCCCCCCCCCATGCTCACTGGAGGGCTGGGCTGTGGAGCGGGCAGGAGTGGCTGGCTCAGGCTCTCAGCGGCTCGCTGGGTCCCTGGGTCCAGGGTCCTGGGCTGATCTTGACTATATGGTTGCAATCTTTCCCCAGCCTGTGACGTCAGCCGACAGAGGGCTTCAGCCCGCTGTCAGCTGAAAACAGGCCACAAGAATGCAGAAACAACTGCACTTCTGTGATCCACAAGAGAAGTACAGCAAAACAAGCTTTGGCTGCACTTCTCCTTTACAAAGAAGACAGTGCCGATAACCCTTCCACGCCATATAAAAAACTATTCTGGCTGGAATTAGTGCTTAATTATTTCAACAGCTGCTAATTTAAAGCTCAACTCCAGGTAAACTGCTAAATGTGTAGATGACATATAGGGGTTGATTTAGTAAATCTAGGAGAGTGAAAAATCTGGTGCAGCTGTGCATGGTAGCCAAAAAAACTGGAAGTTGATTGGTTTCTTTGCACAGCTGCACTAGATTTTACACTCTCTGGTTTTTGGAAATCAACCTCATAGTGCGTATAAAGTGAACAGTTTTATCTGCCAAAGGATGTGTATTTTTTCATTCAATTCTGCAATTTATACTGCTCTGCCACATCCTACAGTCCTGTCTGAAAGGGCAGGAGACCGGATTTTTTCCTGCGGAGTTCAGTATCACTTACAGGTCTTCTCCTTCCACCAGCCTGTCATATGACAGTAAGGCCCATTTCACACTTGTGTGACTTTTCCTTTGACTCCAGTGAATCCAGGGAATATCCGATTGCCTTTTGGGGGATCAGGAAGGAATTTTTTTTCCCCTGCAGTAGAAAATTGGATCATGCTTTGCTGGGGTTTTTTCGCCTTCCTCTGGATCAACTGCGGGTATAGGATTGTGTATATAGGATTGTATGGTTGGGTTTTTCAATACTGTTTATTTTTTTATTTTTTTTTAACCAGATGGACTTTTTTCAACCTGACTATGTAACTTGGGAGTGCAAAGTTGTATGACAAGTTGTACCCCATGATTTTCAATGACTACCATTCATATCTGTGCGACATCAAAGTAGTCCCTGCACTACTTTGGTCAGCCTTTGATGCGACTTGAGGTTTATAGACCTCAAGATTACACAGGCATTGCTTTAAGTCAAGTCAAAGTTGTGGCAAAATCGTGGCAAAAAAAAATCATGGCAAAAAATCGTGGCAAAGTTGCACTACTTTCAGGTCACACAAGTGTGAAAGGGGCCTAAAGGTGAAGCAGCATACTGACAAACTTGTCTCTATCACTCTGCTCTCTCTTTCCATCCTTGCAATGCAGCACAAGTGATGTGGCTTCTTGTCCTGCTTCTTACGTTCCCAGACTGAGTTCTTCTGTACAGAGAATAAAAGAGGCTAATACTAGGTCAAATGTATGGAACTTATACTGTTTGTATTTAAAACCAATTTTTTTGGATGTATTAATTAATTCAGAGACTAATTAATCTGTGCATTTCATATATGCCTAGTGTTCAGCTTGAAAAGGAAATGTTCTAATACTATCTGTGGAGCTTCCAACTCTATGTGCTATAAGTAGGTAGAAACTTTTCTCCCAGTACATCTGACAAAAGAGCTTATATTCAGTTGGGGTAAACAAAAGCAGATTTTGTTCCAGGTTTTCTGACAGGTGCAATAAATATTTTTTAGAGACAGGTGTCCTTCACACCCTGCTCTTTAGGTTAATCATCCTGTTTTGCATATTTACCCTATGCTTCTTCCACTTACTTCATATCTCCCTTATCTTTGTTTGATCTTTCTGTTCAATTTAAGGATCAAGAAACCAGCTACACAATTATCAAGTCTAAGGAGACAGAAATCGTGGCAGA
This sequence comes from Pelophylax lessonae, assembly GCF_965119305.1. Classification (NCBI taxonomy): domain Eukaryota; kingdom Metazoa; phylum Chordata; class Amphibia; order Anura; family Ranidae; genus Pelophylax; species Pelophylax lessonae. The sequence goes on along the minus strand of NC_138768.1, from coordinate 529,438,575 downwards.
GGGACTGAAGCCTGCGTCATCGTATATATTCCAGATCCGAGCACGCACGGCCGCAGGGTACGGTGCCTACAGTCGCAGATTTGAGTTTGAAACCAGCCCAGTGTGTAAGTCATTTTAATTACTGTCAGCTCATGTCCATGTAATAGTTAGCGGAAAGAGTCAGCAGATCAATACCATAACAGGGAACTGTCATTCTTACACTGCTCTAGATTTCCTCTCTCAGGTCTGATGCATTAAATGAAGAGGCCCTATTCATGTCACTCAGCAGGATACACACTTCACACTTTGGTCCTTGCTTTCTCATTTGATTAGGCCCAAAGAGAGGGTCAATTTCAACCTGTACTAAAAACTAGAAGATCAGAGAAATGGAGTGTGTATTTTACAGCTTGTGTTTTTTTTTTTTTTTTAAGCGTGATCTAATCTAGGGGATTATTTGATCTGTGGTTGCTTTACTGTACTCAAATATCGCTAAAGAACAATTTTCACATTGGTAGCTTGGGAAAGGGCAAGCAATGGTACGGAACATAAACATAGAATAGCTGCTATTTAAATTGATACTATTATATATTATTTATTATAAAGGGATTTTGTTGTGTCTTTCTATATCTGGAGAGCAAAACCCCTTTTTTTTGAGAATTTGCATGTGATTATTGGCCAAACTTCAGTAAGGTTAAAGAGGTCCATCCTAACACTAGAATGAGGTTTGGGATCAGACTGGGGTCAATACCAGGATTTAGAGATGAAAGAGAATCAGTACAAAGATAAATATGGAAAATATGGAGGCTCTTTCTCACCTCCCTTTGAAAATGTGAGTTGCTTATCTGTCTTGGACTTAACATTTTTTGATGCATTGATTTAGAGTGTGCATATTTTTATTTTCAAATTAGTAACTCTGAACCCTTTGGATCAGCATTATAGAAAGAGAAATGGTATTTTTGATACTTTTATTGATGAATAAAATAAAATTAAAATATTTTTATTTATTTATTTTTTTTTTAAAAAGGGTCAGCATTTATATGTTTTCAGTGCAGGGTCCCACAAGTAATAATAAATAAAATATATTCACTTACAAAAAAATACATCATTGTATTAAGCACTGTATGTCGGCCTCAAAATGTTGTGAAGGAGTGCTTTTAATGTCTTGTTGTCTTGGTGTGATTTGGTGTTTCCCCATATATACGTTTTCAGTGCAGGGTCCTACAAGTAATAATAAATAAAATATATTCACTTAGAAAAAAATAAAAAATACATCATTGTATTAAGCCCTATATTTTGGCCTCAAAATGTTCTGTGAAAGAGTACTTTTAATATGTCTTGCTGTCTTGGTGTGATTTGGTGTTTTCCCATATATACGTTTTCAGTGCAGGGTCCTACAAGTAATAATAAATAAAATATATTCACTTTAAAAAAAAAATACATCATTGTATTAAGCACTGTATTTTGGCCTCAAAATGTTTTTTAGGAGTGCTTTTAATATGTCTTGGTGTGATTTGGTGTTTCCTCACAGCAACCTGTTGGATATTAGCTTTTTACCAGAATTACATGGACTAAAGAAAGGGGATCTTTGGTTGCTTGCCATGGTTACTGCAGAAATGCTATTTTCATAATCTATAACTATCTATTGTTTTGCAAATGAATACAGAATTATGTTAAGTTGTATAGTAAGTTTCTATTATCACACTGAGATCACATTGAATATATAATATTCATAAATGAGAAAAATGTAGATTTTTCATAAAAACGTATGTACATATGAAAATCTTATATTTGTTGGTGTTTCTTCACACTGATTCACAGTGTAAGGTGTGTGAATCCAATATATATCTGTCTATAGTTCAGCTTTAAGAAAGGGCAAAGTCATGATGAAACCAAAAGGCCTATTGCAGAAATGTTTCTTTAATCAGGCATGGCAGCGATATAGAAATTCCCGTTGTTCACCAATTCTGTTTATTTAGCAAATATGGTCATTTTCCCCAAATGAAAGGGTATTTTTTGATAGGTTACCAGATTTGTTTCTAAAGCCAGCCATAGAGTATGCAATTTTCCTTCCTTCAAACATGTGTTGAAGGAAAGACAATAGCTTGATTCCCCCATCAACACAGTCAGTGTTGATGGGGGAGTCCCCCATGATGGACTATTGTATTCTGATGGGGGGGGGCTTTTCTGCCATCAGAATACAATGATCACTGCTGGTGGCTCTAGCTGCTGGCAGCGATCTCATGAGAAAAACTTGACAGGCTAGTTTGCACTGGTGGTTGTCTGTTGCTTGACTCCAGTACAACCAGGCTGCCCATAGATGGTTTTAAATTTGGCTGGTTTCCTGCTGAACCAATAACATTTCAGGCCATAGGTGGCCAGCCTTAGTTTCAGCTTTAAGTATAAAAATTAAGTTAAAAACTTATGACACCGCCATAAATGCACTTTTAACTAAACAGTTTTGCAGAAGCTGCAGTTGCTAAATCCTCTGAATCCCCCTGTGTACTGGTTAAAATTAAAACCGTAATCTCTGTTTTCTGTCTTTTCACTCAGCATTTGCTGCAACCGGTGATCAGAGCCAGATTCCTATAATAGCTGTGTCTATCACGGTGGGGGTTATTCTGCTAGCTGGATTTGTCGGTTTTCTGCTCAGTGGAAGGTATGTAGAAAGTCATGCTTCTGAAATGAGAAAATATAGTTCATTCACAATGTCATTTTCAATCAAAATGTAAGATACTTGACTGCTTATTATTATGTGACAGCAATAAATACCTATGTCATTTACAAAGACCAATAATATATTCCAACTTCTGAAATGTTTTGTGAACACATAAACAAGAAAACCTAATTCCTGCTTGAACAGTTCCTAAACTGTGATCGAATTTTTCACCTATTTTAAGTTGAGGTTTAGCAAAAAAAACTCCCTATATATTTAGCCAGGACTAGTGAGGCCAACTTACACTGACAGCAGTGTGCAGCAGCACAGATGATGATGACAGCTCATCCACATGACATGTCCCCTCCTGAGTCACAGTGACAGTCTCTCTCCATGCCAGGTGGCCCCTTCAGTCCATTACAGTCCAAACAGCACTGAAATTCCCTCTCCCGGCTTGCCTTGCTTCCGTCCCGTAGACCCGCACACAGGACTCTGTCTGCCCGACTCATCTCCCTTGCACTATGACATCACATGACACATTTAGGCACCGCCTCTGCCAGACCAGCCCCCCACTGACATAGCCCAAACACAATGTAGCAGGCACTCAGATGGTCTTGACCAGCTCTGAGCCAAGCGTCACAATCATATATTTATCTGGCATCCTTCTCCTGTTACTGACATTTACTGGCAGGAGAAAAGTGTCCATTTTTTACTGGCTTTGAGTACAATTACTGACAGTTGGCAACACTGGTCAGGACCAGTGCAAGGATCCCTGTGCAGACAGACACAGGTGCACCCAGCTGCTGCCATCACTGCAGGGGAGGGGGGCACATATGGGAACCAGACAGCAGGGGGATGGGGTGATAAGAGTGGTGGGGGTTCAAATATTAGAACTGATCCCCCTGCAGCACAGAGGAGATGCTGGCAGCACCGTAGGGAGAGCCACAAGAGAATTGCTGTCAGCAATAAGGCAGTAGCAAACCCTCCTGCTCGGCAGGTGCTCAGGCCCCCCTTTTGAACTGATGGGGCCCTGTACAGGAGGGCTGGCTGCACTTCCTTATCAGTGGCCCTGCGCTGCCCCTATCCTGGCACCCAAAGGTGGCTGCCAAAGCAGTCTTATGCTGGTGCCAGCCCTGTTTTTGGTTACTTACCTAATTACTCACCTGTAATGAAGTATGTCTCAGGGCCCAACTGCAGGGATAGCTGTCCTTTTCCTATCTCTGAACTGCTGGTGCTGCAAGGGTTAAAGGCTTCAGATCTTCAGGCAGAATAGCAGTACAGATGGACTGAAAGGATTATGCTCACTCCTTCCACCTCCTTCATTAACATAAGTTGTTACATTGATTATACTGAGGGAGAGAATCCTGTGACTGATCAGACTGATCAGTTCAGAAACAGGAAGAGGACAGACATCCCTACAGTAAAGATTTCTTCAGGTTTTAGCTGCCTGCGCAATGTGAGACATTACAGGTAAGTGATGTGACTAAAGCTATAAGGATGCTTTAAACAACCAATATCCTTATGCAAACGTTTAGTAACTGAAGAAACATCCTTTTCTTAACAAAAAACTCTACTTGGGGTGGAATGTTCTCTATAGCTGCTGATCTGACTAGCAAAATAGTTAGCTTGTTTTTATACAAACAACTTCAGTTCATATATTTTTGGAATGTCCTGCTTGAATGGCTTAGTTTGGGTCTGTCCTGGCATTTCATTGTGATTGGGTTCGGAGCTTTGTAATTCTAAATTGTGGAATTTTTTAAGATTTGTCCATGTGTTTTGGAAATTGTTAAATGACCCAACTTCTTTCGAGTTTTAGATCACTAACAGATCACTAATCATTCTGCTCATTCCAATTGCCACGGCACATGGGCAACCTTATCTTCTCAAAAGGAGACTGTCTAATTTCCTTGGAGTGCAGCTGCATTTGTGTTCCCATGCTTATCCCTTATCTTTCTATTAGCAGAATACTAGCTTTCCCTTCTAAATAGAAGGGCACATTACAGCCACTGTGGATGTCTGCATGCATATGTTCTCCTACTTGACACACCTAGAATTTCCCTTGCCTCACACCCGATAAGCAGGATACTCCTAGACATATAGGAATTGTAAAGAGCTACTGTTGCTACCTGACTTTTTTGTGAATTATACATTTTATGCTGATTTGCAGCTCCAATTTGCCCAAAAGCATGGGCTTTAGGTCTTTGGTTTTGGTAACGAATTTTGGTAAAGGTAGGACTTTGATTGCTTTCCAAAGATTAAGCCTTATTTCTGACAATCTTATACAGAAATATATGTATACTGTTCTACAAAAATCTTTTGTAGCACACTTTAGTGTATTTTACCGGAACTTTACTTTAATTCTCCAGTATTCTAAGCATTCTGAGAACATCAACACCGATTGCATTCTTTACAAAATGCCTTAATAAAATGGAATAAACAAAGGGAAGCAGTCTTTTTAACAAGCTTATATAAATGGTATAATGATAAAAATACACATAATATTTATGCATGATATTTTTTTCTCTTTAGTTTAATAAACATGTGTATAGTTATGTGTACATTTATATAATATCATTGCAGTTGGTTTTATATTTCTTCACAGATCAATATGTTGAGGTAAACGAGAAAAGTCCATAAAAACAAGTCTCTGCTTCTGCAGATTTAAGTTTTCTCCATTCATTTTCAGACCAAAGTATGTTTATTTTCTAATCAAATTCATAATAAGTTTGGATTTCCCATTAAGCTACAGCCACTTAGTTTTTCCATCCAACTAATAAGATTATATATTTCCCAAGTTCTGGGTAGCATTGTCATTTTAAGGGTCAAGCGAGTTATAGCAGAATGCTCTGTAAACGGTTAATTTGTCTTTCCAGAGAGTCTCCAGTAATTATCTGGATAATTGGGGTCAGAACAAGACAAAATATAAATGTATTTGCATAAATTGCAACTACTAGGTCTTGGCTTTCAGGGATTCACAGCCATTAATGATTGAAATCTAATTGTTTATTCACAGTTAGAAAATGAATTTGCGTATCTCTGGAGTACATTTCCTCTACGATATTTCAACAGAGATTGTTTATTTTTTTGGGGCCATGCAACAGAAATTGTTGGAAATGTATAAATTAATCTAATTATGATGTCTTTTTTTTTTGGGAAGGCATTTTAATATCATATTGATAGTTAGCATTCGATATGGGTTTATGAGGCAGAATATGGTATATCTAAATAAAAGTACTGGTTGAAGTATCTCTTCCTATGTACACGATGTAATGTTTTATTCTTTGTACACATTTTAAAAGGTATGTGCAAATAATGTTCGCAGTCCCCTCATCTGATTTACTCAAGACTGGCAAAACATGTTTATTTAATAACCAATATAATACTGACATATTAATTCATGTATGTAGTTTTGAACTGCTTTAAAAAACATAAACTGTACACTTTATAAGTTGCCCATCTTTATTTTCCTCATCCCATTTACTGTACATCCTCCATTGCATTCATAACATTGGTTGACCTCCTCTACAGGCTGTGGCCTAAGCATGCCTTTCATAATCAACCCTTGAAAACTCTTACTGTAATGCCTGCAATGAGAAGGTAGCCAGTGTCTGAATTATTAGTGAAAGACAGCTGGCCTGAGCCGAATTTTTTTTAACGACTTCCCGCCTGGCCTATTGTAAAATGGCGGCCGAGTGGGAGCTCTGCCATCCTGGGTGGACGTCATATGATGTCCCAGGATCAGCCTTGCATGCACCTCACAGGCCGTGCTGCAGTACGATCTGTCACCCGCTGTGTCCACTGGATCAATGCCGGGTCACTGCCGGTACCGTGTAATCAACTTGGCCAATCATAGAAGAAATCATGACAATTGTACACAGTAGATGGCTTCCATTTATAGCCATTAACCACTTTACCACCGGAGGATTTTGCTGTCTTCCGTACAGGCCACTTTTTGCGATTCGGCACTGTGCGACTTCAACTGACAATTGCGCGGTTGTGCGACACCGTACCCAAACGAAATTTACGTCCTTTTTTTCCCACAAACAGAGCTTTCTTTTGGTGGTATTTGATCACCTGTGCGATTTTTACTTTTTGAGCTATAAACAAAAAAAGAGCATTTATTTTGAAAAAATAACAATATTTTTAACATTTTTTTATATGAAATTCCCCCCCAAAAAGATGTAAAAACCAATTTTTTAAAAAATTTTTGGCCAATTTGTTTTCTGCTACCTATGTTTGGTAAAAAAAAATCGCAATAAGCGTATTTTGATTGGTTTGCGCAAAAGTTATTGCGTTTACTAACAAAGGGAAAGATTTCTGTCATTTTTGGTGTTTTTTTTTTTAACGCGTAATGGCGGCGATCTGCGATTTTTTTTGTGGGACTGCGACATTGCGGCGGACAGATCGGACCCTTGACTGACATTTTTGACACTTTTGGGGGTACCAGTGACATTACTGCAGTAATCAGTGCTATATATATGCACTGTTACTGTAAAAATGACACTGGCATTGAAGGGGTTAATTTTATTGGAGAGGGAGGGGTTAATGTATGCCTGGTGCTTACTGACGTGTAGGGGGGGAGGTGACTGAGTGAGTCATGGACAGATCGGATGTCCAGCTATGCTGAACAGTCCGATCTGTCACTCCCTGTCACTATGGATCTCCACATTAGATCCCCGGCGATCGGGGCAGAGCAGCGGCGATCGCCGCTGCTCCTCCCCTGGTCCGACTCCCGCTGTGAATGAAAACAGCGGGAGCGAGCCTCCGGCGGCGCGCAAGCGCCGCCCAGAAGGGGGAGTGTCTGACGACGTTAATACTATGTCGTCAGACGATAACGAACCACTTTGCCGCAGTAGTACTACCGTACTCAGTCGGCAAGTGGTTAATTGTCTACTATTGTGTTGATCTCTGTGATTGGTCACAGTGATCACATGGTACAGACAGGGCCAATAACAGCCCATCTGTACCATGTGTTTAGTTGTGGTCCATCACTTCTAATTACAATAGTGCACACTAAATGAATAGATTTCAATCCATGGTTGCTTCTAACAGTGATTAACACTGTTATAAGTGTTCATTGTGTAAAAAAAAAAAAAAAAAAATCCTGATCACCTTCCCAGAGTAGTAACGTGTTACTATAGTTACTAATGGTATTGCTCTGGTCACAGTATGTAAAAAAAAATCATTAAAAAAAAATAAAAATAAAAATTTAATGAAAGTTTTTTTTTAAAATTGAAATAAAATATTAAAAAGGTTTTTTTTTAACATACTGTCACCAGTCAGTGTCCCTGATCACAGCCACATTAGTTATATGATGACACTGTACTGCACTGGCAGCAGTATGTATGAAAAAAAAAAAAAGAATATTGTGATAAAAATATTCTTTAAAAATCTCTTAATTTTCCAAAAATTGTGAAAAAAAATCAGACCTTCAAAAAATGCCTCTTACTAAATACCTTGGGCTGTCTACTTTTTACAAAGGTCTTTTGGGGGGTCCTGGCATTTCTGGGCATCTAGAAATGAGATAGGGCATCTGTACATCAGGATTGATAAATTTTGAGATATATATATATACACCACAGTTTGTGGAATCTATAAATTTCCTTCAGACTAAATAATATGCACTGATTTGGGTTGTTTTCACCAACAAAATGTAGCAGTATAGATTTTGGCTAAAATTTTTGAAGAAAGGTTATTTATTTGCAAAATTTAATAACCAAATCAAAGAAAAACACGCTTTTTTGTTTATTCCAAAATTTCCAGTTTTTTTTTTTTTCTTATTTAGCAATAAATAAAATACCAGTGGTGATTGAATACCACCAAAACAAAGCTCTATTTGTGTAAAAAAAAAAAAAATTGTAATTTGAGTACAGTGTTGCATGACTGTGCAATTGTCATTTAAAGTGTGACAGCGCTGAAAGCTTAAAATTGGCCTGGGCAGGAAGGGGTTAAAAAGCATTAAAGTAGTTAAACAATATTTATCCTTTAAATGCAAAATACCTTCCAAAACACACGTAACGTAGTGTTAATGAAGATTATGAAGTAGACTTATTAACCTCCCTGGCGGTAGGATTATGTCAGGAATTACATACCAAAAGCGGTACAATTGTTTTCATGGAAATTTGGCGTTATGTATTATAGGCCTACAATTCTTAGTAATTACTGACTTAAACCTGACCAAAACAAGACTCTAGTAGACATCCCAGATGTGATAAATTATAATCGAAGCAATAATATTATTTTATTATTTAATATATAATATATATAATAAAATGATATTATTGATTAGATTATAATTCATGCATTATATATTATATATAGATATATGTGTGTATATATATATATATATATATATATATATATATATATATATATATATATATATATATATATATATATATATATATATATATATATATATATAATATATAACGCATTAATTATAATTGAATCAATAATATAATTTTATATATATATATGTGTGTGTGTGTGTGTATATGTATATATATTATATATATATATATATATATATATATATATATATATATATATATATATATATATATATATATATATATACATATATATATGCATATATATATACCGGTATATATATATATATATATATATATATGCATATATATATATATATATATATGCATATATATGCATATATGCATATATATATATATGCATATATATATATATATATATATATAAATATATAATATAAAATGTGTTTTGTGTTTTGTGCAACGTTTTTTTGTTTTTTTTTTTAATTTCCCTCCCTAGTTCCGCTCCCATGCAGCATTGCTGCTGCAGGGAACGGAACTAGGAAGTGATCAGACCGACGGAGGGACGGAGGAGCGGCGGGACTCTCGGCTGGCGATCTCAGCAATGAGAGATCATCGCTGGATCGCCAGGATAAGGTAAGAGAACACCGCTGCGCTCTCTGCAATCCACCCCGAGCGTGACTCTGGGTTACCGATCCTGCAATGAAAAATCAACCCCGAGTCACGCTCGGGATTACCGCCTAGGAGGTTAAAGAAGTAGAGATTGTCCACTTGGAAAAATAAATGTTTATTTAGCTTAGTGGATAGGGTGACATTTTTCACACTAAATACTCAATCATGTGAAAGTGAAATAACAAAAACAGGATTTTTGAGTGCATATAATTGATTTGAAATAACTTCACCTTATTCACTGTGCTACAAAAACTTTTACTTCAAAGAGGGAAAGTTGTTTACGTCTTTAGTAAATCAGCAACCATGTGTGGTTAGCAATATCCATGGAAATAGAACGGACATTTTTTGAATGCTTTATGGTGTTGTTTTTATTGTGTTAGTTAAATATTCAGTCTATCAAACTCATAGTAAAAAATCTTGAATGATAAAAAGTTGAACCAATATCAGTTACACAGTGAGCAGGATCATTTTTTTAATAATTTCCTTATATTTAATACAATATAATACATATACATAATATATATGTATAATGTTCTGAATGTAATAGGAGGTGTATATGGGATGAAAAATATGCAGATGGGCAATTGGCCCCAATTTATTTAGTGTACAGTTACCTTTTACGTTTTGTAAAGTGATTCATAGCTACATACATAAAATTATATGTTAGTATCATACTGGTTATTAAATGAAAGTTAATCTTTCCATTTGTCCAATATGTAAGCCTCAGCATTTTGAATATACTCCTCCTCTCCACAACAAGTACATTGTTACCAGCCTAAACAGAAATATGCACATTTTCACCCTTTTATTAAGTCAGCAGCAAATTAAACGTCTCTATCTTTAACCACTTAGCCTCTGGAAGATTTTCCCCCTTCATGACCAGGGTATGTTTTGCGATACGGTAATGTGTTACTTTAACTGATAATTGCGCTGTCATGTGATGCTGTACCCACACAAAATGTATGTCCTTTTTTGCCACAAATAGAGCTTTCTTTTGATGGTATTTGATCACCTCTGCAGTTTTTTTATTTTTTGCACTATAAACAAAAAATACTGATAAATTTGAAAAAAAAAAAAAAACAATATTTTATACTTTCTGCTATAAAACATATCCAATAAAAAATGTAAAAAAAAATAATTTCTTGATAACTTTAGGCCAATATGTGTTCTGCTACATGTTTTTGGTAATAAAAAAATCCCATAAGCTTATATTGATTGATTTGCAACTACAAACTGTGGGATATATACTTGAATTTGTATTTATTTATTTACTAGTAATGGCAGCAATCAGCGACTTAAAGGGGGGCTGCTATATTGCGGTGGACATTTGGACACTAGCTGACACTTTTTGGGAACCAGTGACACTAATACAGTGATTAGTGCTAACATTATGCACTGTCCCTGTACTAATGACATTGGCTGGAAGGGGGTTAAACATCTAGGGCAATCAAAGTGTTAAATGTGTGCTTAGCCAGTGTTTTGGACTACTACGTTAGGTATTTTTACTAGTGGAAGTAATGGATTTTATTCCCTGCATTGCAGGAAAAAAAAATCTGTTAGTTCACCACTGACAGTACAGGGCTCTGCCTTGTTTACATAGGCAGGGCTCAGTCCTGTGTAAATTTATGGCAATCGCCGGGTACTGGTGGTAATCCATTGGCAGGAACCTGGTGATCAACATCTGCTGTGTTTAATCATAGCACGGTTGGGTCGCCCCCTACCCGGAAGTGTCAGATCACGTACTGGGTGATCTGGAGCAACCAAGCTGCCTTGCCACCATATATCTATGTTGGTTAAAGCCCAATTGAAATTTCAGTTAAAACCCACTAAATATATTCCAGGTACATCAAAAGTCTTACAGATCACTTTCATAGAAAGCATCCACAGTCCTAATTCAAAGGCTGTCCCTTGCCAGCATACTATAGAGAGGGGCCCTTGCTCTTTATGTGGAAGCAGTCTCTTTGCAGAATAACGACACCCCTTCTGCTGATCACAACTTAGAGCTCTCCAATCAGCAGAGAGCATTAGCTATTCTGATTGGAGAGCTCCTGCTCATGTTCTTACTCAGCAAGGGGTGCGTCAAAGCCCTGCAGAGAGATCGCTGCTTCTGCAAACAAAGTGAGGGTTCTTCTTTACATCATGTTGGCAGAAGACAAGCTTTTCTGTTTGTTAACTTTTTTGTTTTGAGGTGCTTGGAATGTATTTAGCTGATTTAAACTGAAAGTTTAATAGGATTTTAAAAGTAAAGTTCACTTTCTTCTATAAACTGGCCTCTGCAGACAAGGAACTCCAATAGCATTTAACCACTTAAAGACTGCCCGCTGCAGTTTTACTGCGGCAGGTCGGCTCTGTCCTGCGAAAAGACGTAACTGTATGTCTCTTTGCGGGACCACTAGCGGGGGCACGCGCATGTGCCCCTTCACCACAGAGAAAGCCGATCAGCGGGTCCGGCAGCCGTGATTGCCGCTGGGTACCTGCAATCGCTCCTCGTGGAGCACGGCAGACCTCTGTTTTGTCAGTTGTGAACACAGGGATCCTGTGTTTTTTCTTATTTAGGAACACAGGTCTTTGTGTTCATGCAGAAAGCCCACCCCCCCAGTTAGAAGGGACACCCTAGGGACACAATTAACCACTTGATTGCCCCATGTGTTAACCCCTTCCCTGCCAGTGTCAAAAGTACAGTAACAGTGCATATTTTTAGCACTGATTACTGTAGTAATGTCCCTGGTCCCTCCAAAAATGTCAGTTAGGTGTCCGATCTGTCCACCGCAATGTCACAGTCCCGCTAAAAATCGCTGATCACCAACATTACTTGTAAAAAAATAAATGAATAAAAATTACATCTTTCCCCTAGTTTGCAAAAACCAATCAATATACACTTATTGGAATTTTGTTTTACCAAAAATATGTGGCAGAATAAAAATTGGCCTAAAATGATGAAAAAACGGAAAATTCCTATCATACTTACCGTAATTTTCCTTTCCTGATAGTCTCCATGGCAGCCTACGTGTGGGTTAACCCCGCCTCCACTCCAAGGGTATAGGACCCCCCTCCCATAAATTTCAGCTCTCAGGTACAGCAGGTGTTCCATATCTTAGCCGAATCCAAGACGAGAGGGTGGGTACTCCGGCTGCCATGGAGACTATCAGGAAAGGAAAATTACGGTAAGTATGATAGGAATTTTCCGTTTTCCTGTCTGTCTCCATGGCAGCCTACGTGTGGGAAATAACTAGCTCACTCCACACGGGTGGGAATGCTTTAGCAAAGAAAATTTTAATTCATGCTATTTGCAGACAAAACAGTCAAACCAAAATTAACTGAGGACAGAGAAGCAGGCTCTACACAATAGTGGGTCATAAAAGTATTGACTGATGACCACGAAGCCGCTCTGTAAATCACATCTGGAGCCACGTGCCGCGAAGCCGCCCAGGAAGTAGAGATACTCCTTGTAGAGTGCGCCGTCACCGCCTCCGGAGGAGCCAGCCCCTCAGCTCTATAGGCCTGTTGGATAGCTGCCACTATCCATGAAGTGATAGTCCTAGATGAAGCAGGTTTACCTCTGTTCTTTCCCCAGAACAGGACAAAGAGGTTGTCAGACTGCCTGAATGGTGCAGTTGCTTGAAGATAGGCTTTTAAGGATTCTCCTACATCCAACGGATGAGGATTGGACTCATTAGATGAACGGAAAGTAGGCAGGACAATCTCCTGATTCTGGTGAAACACTGAGGTGACTTTCGGATTTGAATTCAGCCTGGGTATCAGTACTACCCGATCCGGAAAAAAAGTCAAGAATGGTTCTTTACATCCGAGAGAACTTAATTCAGAGACCCTTTTAGCCGAAGTAATGGCTACCAGGAAGACAGTTCGGATGGTCAGGTCCTTGATAGAAGAAGAGGAATCTATGCCCGATTTGGAGAGGGCATTTAGGACAAAAGGTAGATCCCATTTCGGGAACCTAGGTCTTCTCTGAGGATTGAGCCTGATTGCTCCTTTGAAAAATTGTTGGATTAGTGGGTGTTGGGCCCACATGACCCCGGAGAAGGCCGATAAGGCCGAAACTTGAACTCTAAGAGTTGCCACTGAAAGGGGCATATCCAGACCAGCCTGAAGAAAACTTAGTATTTCTTGAATCCCAGGGACTGAGGAAGACATACCTTCAGGATATGCAGACTCCATGAATCTTGCCCAGATTCTACAGTATACTTTATTAGTACTTGGTCGTCTAGCATTCATCAAGGTGGAAATGGCTGTAGATGGGCAGCCGAGCGATTCCAACCTTTCCCTCTCAAGAACCAGACCGTCAACCGGAGAATTGCAGGACAGGGGTGCACTGATGTTCCCTGAAGAAGCAAGTCTGGTCTGAGGGGAAGAGGGACCGGGTCCCGGTAGCTCAGTTGTAGGAGTAGCGGAAACCATGGCCTGTTCGGCCAGAAAGGCGCCACCATCACTATCTCCACACCTTCCGCTTGAAGTCTTTGCAGGAATTTGAGAATGATGGGTACTGGAGGGAAGGCATAAGCCCTGCTGAACTCCCACCTGTCGGTTAGTGCATCTGTCCCGTAAGCTTGAGGACACTTGCCCCTCGTGACATACTTCTCCAACTTGTGGTTGCAAGGGGAGGCGAACAGATCGACTTCGGGAGATACTCCCAACGACAGAATCCATTTGAACGACTCCACATGGAGCGACCATTCGTTGTGGTTCAACTGGACCCTGGACAGAAAATCCGCTTGAACATTCTGTGAACCTGGGATGTAAACTGCCGAGATGTTTACTAGGTGAGTCTGGGCCCAGGACATGATCGGGTCTAATTCTCGTAGCAGAGAGAGACTCCGTGTCCCACCTTGTCTCTTCACATAAGACACTGCCGTGGTGTTGTCCATCCGAATCATTACAGATTTCCCCTCTAGCAGGTGTTGGAAAGATCGAAGACCCTGGTAGGCTGCTCGGAGTTCCAGTATATTGGAGACTGGAGTGTGTCTCTGAAAAGACCATCTCCCCTGTGTCATCTCTGTCAGACAATGAGCCCCCCAACCTGAGTTGCTGGCGTCTGTTGTGATTATAGTCCATGAGACTGGAACCAGAGAATGACAGTTGAGCAGATTCCTGCGTTGCAGCCACCAAAGAAGACTGTATCTCATGCTGGAGGAGATATGAATGTACTGATCTTTCTCTTCTGTGTTCCATTGTTGTAGGAACCCTTTTTGGAAGGGCCTCATATGCCAGAGAGCCCATTTGACCATTGGAGCCGTGGACACCATGGTGCCAATGATTTTGAGGCACTGAGAGGCTTTCAGCCGAGGAGAGGAAAGAGCCGGAAGGATTCTCTCCCTCACTACCGGTATCTTCTCTAATGGGAGAGAGATTGAATTCTCGACGGTGTCGAATTGCGCCCCAAGATAGACTAGGCGCTGAGTAGGCTCCAGCTGACTCTTTTGTAGGTTTAGCAGCCAGCCAAACTCTTTGAGGGTCGATATGACCTGATCTCTGTGTGCCAATAACTGATCCTTTTCTTGAGACAGAAGCAGAAGATCGTCTAAGTAATGATGTAGACGTATACCTTTCAATCTTATGAAGGCTACCACTGCTAGAAGAACTTTGGTGAATACTCTGGGTGAGGTAGACAGGCCGAAGGGTAGGCAAATGAATTGCAGATGCTGATTCCGAACACAGAAGCGAAGATATTTGTGGAAGTCGGTTGCCACAGGTACATGAAAATACGCATCCTTTAAATCTATTGAGGCGAGCCAATCTCCCGGCAGTACTGCCCTTTGAATAGTTGAGAGTGTTTCCATCTTGAATTTTTCGTTCTTTATGAACTTGTTCAGGTATGTGAGATCTATAACAGGTCTCCAGGCCCCGTTCTTCTTCTGGACTAAGAAGAGGGGTGAGTAAACCCCTTGAAATTTTTCTTGTTCCGGAACCGGAGCTACCGCTCCTTGAGCCACCAAGGCGTCTACATAGGCGAGCAAGACTTCTCTTCTCTCTTCTAGACAGGGAAAATGAGTTGAGATGAATCTTGGAACTGGATCTGCCAGAAATGACCATCTGTGGCCTGTAGAGACCGTCCTGACGGTCCAAAAGTCCGTGATTGAGGCCGCCCAGACATGCTGAAAATGGAGAAGACGTGCCCCCACCTGACATGCCTGGACGGGCCCAATCTCAAAAAGATTTAGTGGAATCTTGTCCAGCAGGCGCTGGATTTTTTGATGACCTCCGAGTAGAGGATTGACCACCTCTCCAGTTTCTTCGGAAATCTCTATTAGGCTTGTAAGAGCGTGCATCTCTTGATCTCTCCGTGTATTGCCTCCTAGGTTGAGGCTTCTTCTGACCAAATAGTCGTCTGTCTTGCGGGAGGAAACCTGACTTTCCGCCAGTAGCCTTGGCAATGGCGCTGTCTAGTTTGTTTCCAAAAAGGGAAGTACCCTCAAAAGGGATCTTACACCATGCCTGTTTAGAAGCTGGATCTGCAATCCACGGGCGAAGCCACAAGGCCCTCTTTGCTGTTACTGAGGATAGCATCGATCTGGACAGAAGACGCAGAACATCAATAGATGCTTCTCCTAAAAACACTGAAGCCAGCTTGAGTTCGTGAATAGGGGAACTTTCTACGGCTTCTTCCGAGAGACTTCCAAGTTTGGATTCTATATCGGAAACCCAGACTTCCATGGCTTTAGACATTGTTGCTAATGCCATCACAGGTTTGCAGGCCGCGCCGGCCGTCACAAAGATCCTCTTTAGGTCCAGATCTATCTTCCTATCCAAAGGGTCTTTGAAAGAGACCGCGTCATCTAGTGGCAAAGTGACATGCTTTGCTAATCTTGTAACTGCCGCATCCACAAGAGGAGCAGATTCCAGACGGGCGACATCTTCAGGTTTAAAGGGATATAATTTCCCAAGTTTGGAGGATAAGGAAGACTTACTATCCCCTTTACTCCATTCTTCAGTAATCACCTCTTGTAATTCAGAGAGGGAAGGGAAGTTGATACGCTCCTTACCAAGGTGCTTGAAGAACTTCCGCTGCTTTTTCTGAGGAGACACAGGATCCTCCCATCTGAGAGCTTCTTTAATGGCTCTGATCAGGGGTGAAACTAGGGCGAACTCAAAGCCGCCTACAGCCCCTTCTTCTTCCGAATCACTGTCAGATGACTTTGCAGAAGTAATACTCGGTTGAGAGGGGCCTTGATCTTCCTGCACTTCCCCTGGAGAACTGGATGTGGTGGGACCAAGTGGTGGGACTGTACCCCATTCTTTCAGGGACTGTTGTACTATTCTCTTCACTAGAGATTCCAATCTTTGATCCTTTTGCCCCCTCTCACCGGCTGCATGAGCAAAACATGGCTCACATAGGGACTTGTCCTCCGGGACATGCGCCCCACAACCCCAACAGGCTCTCTGGTGTGTGCGGTGACTCTGGTATCGTGTATGGTGTCTGGGGGAGGAATTGGAGCTTCTCCCTTGTTGCCTACTCCCTGATGGAGATTCACGGCGTTTAGATCTGGAGGATGAACTCCCACGAGGTCTGACAGGGTCTCTTTCTTGTGGTAAATCAGGCCTGGGAGAGCTGATGGAAAAAAGAGAAAATCGGGGAGACACTGGATTTAGCCATGACCTAGGGACCAGCAAGCCCTCCCCGCCCCCCCCTCTGAAAAATGCCAGCACCCACCTGTTGTGAGAGGGCTGGCCACAGGAGGGCGGTGACGCAGGATCCATACTTCAGGCCAAACAACCAGACTGATAAAGAAAGGTAATACATATCAGACACCATGTCAGTGATACATTGTGAGGTGACAACCCTCCGCCCCCCCCCCCCTCTGCAGTCAAGTCTCCATTGCACATACCTGTAGCAAGGAATCCAGAGACACTGGGAAGCTGCCGCAACGCCCACAGTACATTCCCAAAGTACAGGGGAATCGTCAGCTGTTTAAATCTCCCGCCGGAATGACGTCAGCGGTGATGCGGCCGCGATCGCTAATGCGCATGTGCGAACCAAGCCTCGACTTCGCTCGCGGCGCACTGCGCATGCGCGGGACCACGAAGCGTCTACCGATTGGACGCTAGAAGCAGAGGAGGAAGAGGAAGGGTTTGTTGGAACGCAGGAAGGGTTTGCTGGAACGCAGGAAGCGTTCCAGCGCCATTGGGCCAAACAAACAAATTGTACAGTGATAGAAAAAGAGACAAACAAAGTGTACATAAATAACAAATACCGCTGCCATGAAGGGAAGCAATGCGAATCTTCAGACCCATGTCAGAGAATGCCAATCAAGCTTCAGTCAACCGCAGAGAGCAGGGGATTTTAAATGTCACTCACCCGCCCGTGGCTGGGCTCTGGACATGCAGACACCATCCAAAGTATCCTAAGGTAAGCTGGACGTAGTAAGACATCAGAAGTGTAGGTCCTTGGAGGAGGACAAAAAATGAACACCTGCTGTACCTGAGAGCTGAAATTTATGGGAGGGGGGTCCTATACCCTTGGAGTGGAGGCGGGGTTAACCCACACGTAGGCTGCCATGGAGACAGACAGGAAAATTAGATTTTTAAGTTTTTTTTATTGGTAATGTTATATAGCAGAAAGTAAAAAATATTGTTTTTTTTTTTTTTTCAGAAGTGTCGCTCTTTTTTTGTTTATAGCACAAAAAAATAAAAATTGCAGGGGTGATAAAATACCTCCAAAAGAAAGCTCTATTTGTGGGAAAAAAAGGACATCAATTTTATTTGGGCACAGTGTCGCACGATCAAAAAATTGTCAGTTAAAATAACGCAGTGCCATATCGCAAAAAATGGCCTGGTCATTAAGGGGGTAAAACCTTCCTGTCCAGAAGTGGTTAATACAGCTGACTACCACTGAAAGGGCAGAGTTGCCTTTGATTTGAGTAGAACAATTGACAGACTGGCTTCATCTTCTGGTGGCAGAACCCAATATCAAACTAGGGCTGATGTAAATCCAGTGAAGCGATCTTATTATTGTTTCTTTAATAGATAATTCTCCTGACTCAAACGGCAAGCTTTAAAAAAACTTTCAGAATTTACTATGGCACTGCCCAGACCAAACCTATTACTTTAATGTGGGTTTTGAGATTATTCGACTGGATTATGAGTTTTGCAACATTTTTTTTTTTTAGGGTTCAAATAAATATTTTTCACTGCTGAACTGCAGGCTGAAAGCCATTCCATCAAAATCTAGCACATCTGTTTTTCAGAAAGCCAGCATTTACTTGCCAGACGTTACAGGGCATAATTTGTTCACTAAGTGACAAATTTATAGCCTGTTTATCTGATCAGTAAATTTAGTACATCTGGAAGCTCTAAGGTAGATAATGTTTCATGGACAGGTTTTCTGCAATGCATTATTAGTGAAGCCGAACCAGTGCAGCCGTGCCAACATAAACCTGCTATAGTATTATAGTATTATGCAGTGCATCGTGTTCAGACATGTTTTTATGGTACTTTGGGGTTTTCATGACTTAATTTTGTATGTTAATGTGACATGCTGCTGTATACATTTATCGACCTCCAGAGATCCCCAGAATGAAAAATAGGCTGCTTCTACCGCCTTTTTAATCGCACTTTAGATAATATACTATGAACCATTTAGCAGTGACAAAGGCCTTTTTATAGCCTTGGCAAATTTCCTGCTTATTTAGAGAATCTGGGGAAATTTTTTTTTTTTCTCCAAGGAGAAAATATTTGTATTGTATTAGGAGTACTCACACATTCCAAAGAATACTCTTTAGTTATAGATATTTGTTACTATGCTAGGGGCAGGGATTAAATTGTTTAATTAAAGTGAAGACTTTCAAAATGATAAACCTACTAGAGATATACGGGGATTGAAAAAATATACAACACAGAGCACTCTGCATTTAAATGATTGTCCAGACAAAATGTTTTTTCCTATTTTTTGGGTACAATGAAGGGTTAAAAACCCTGTCAGGATTACTGCTAGTGAGGGATCCAATAGAGAGATTTATCCTCACTTGTCCGGGTGACAATGTTTTACCAGACAGTAAGTAGGCAGATTTTTCTAACAGCAACACCGACAGAAAACATTTTTTTTTTATTAGTAGAATAGCAGAAGTCTAGAACCTCTGTCAGATTTTTTTATTCTGTGTCCCTAGTAATTCTGTCTACATCCCTTTTGTAGAGTTTCCCACTGCTGCAGCAATACTGACATTTCTAAAGGAAAAAAAGTCATTTAACCACTTCTGGACCGGAAGATTTTCCTACTTAATGACCAGGCCATATTTTGCGATTCGGCACTGTGTTAATTTAATGGACAATTGCGTGGTCATGCGAAGCTGTACCTAATAAAAATTGATGTCCTTTTTTCCCCATATACAGAGCTTTCTTTTGGTGGTATTTGATCACCTGTGCGATTTTTTATTTTTTGTGCTTTAGGCCCCTTTCACACAGGCGGACTGTTCGTTTTTTTGGCGGATCTGAACGGCCCCCCCATGCATCCCTATGGGGCATCGGATGTCAGCGGAGACATGTCTACTGACATCCGATCTGATCCGTCAAATCTGGATGGATGGAAACCCTATTTTCCATCCATCCAGCGGATCCGATGGGAATGGATGAAATCGGATCGACAGTCCGTTCTCATCCGATTCCCCCATAGAGATATATGGGGCTGTGACAGCTGTGTCTCCACACACAGTGCGGAGAACAGCTGTCATTCTCCTGCTCAGCGGGGGATCGGCGGATCGATCCCCCGCTGAGAAAAACGGAGTCCGTTTGACGGACTATATGTGTGAAAGAGCCCTTAAACTGCTTGATATATATCCTGCAATAACTGATATATATATTGTGACAGGAAGTCAGGTAAATCTGTGGATGTAAAAAAAGAATTCCCCAATGGTGTGGGACTATGAATGCCACTAGACACTGTATATCAAAATGTCCACTAGCACTGGGTACTAGGTGCTGGGATTACTGTTTCTTCGGTAAATCTGTGGATGTTGTCACAGACAGGAGATACACTTCTGCTTGGTTTAGACAATTCACCAATTACTATAGGGTGTCGGCTGCAAAGGCAGCAGGAAGGTGTAAAGAAGTTGAAAACCATTCAGCTGTTCGGAATGAGGAAGTTAAGGCCTCTATAATTTGTCCAAAGGAAGTCTAAGGATTGCTGCCTCCTGACGCTGTGTGAGCTGGGGAGAGGAGGACAGTCAGATGTGTGCCTCCCGACGCTGTGTGAGGAGAAAAGGGACATTCTCTATGTGAAGAGATAATAAATGGACTATTGATAGTCTGCTGTATGATCAGCCAAGTCTGCCCAACAGTAGGTTGGGGACAGACTTCCTTAGATAGGTTCCTGCGTGTGAGAAGGTAGCCGCCCACAGTGGCAAGGATTTATTTTGTGTTTTATTTTATTTTGGATGTTTTTGACGCTTGCACTTGTGTGAAGAAAATTGCATGAATAAACCAAACTGTTGTTTGCAACCACTTCTCGGCTATCTCCCTGTGTAACGAATCCCCTCAAGGGGTCATCCACGCCCGCCACTGAGCTAATCCCTCACAATATATATATATATATATATATATATATATATATACTATACTACCTGATCTATTACTAGATACAATGCACAATCCACTAACTACCTGCCTAATTTCACTCCTATTTTGCCTAGCACACTATACACATTGCTGTATAGGCAGCAGCTTTATATAGTGTGGTGCATGGACTTAGCCCCTAAACCATGATTGGCTAAAGGCACCCTCACTTTGGCCAATTACGGACATTGTGCTGTTTTTACCCAATTCTTGGACCATAAAATGCACCAGTCTATTAAGAGTAATTGTATCAAATGCATAAGAAAAATCCAAATATACAGTATTACACTGGTAGCTTTTCCAAATGCTAAAAAAAACGATCATGTTAGTTGGACATTACCTATTTTCGTAAGCCCTGTTGATTTTGTGTTATTACATTACATACTGTTATTTATTTTTTTTAATCTTCTCTCAGAAGAAATTACACACAACAGACACAAGGTTTACACATTTATAGTTTCTTTATCTATATATCCAATTGTTGCTTCCCCAAGCTGGCCTGCAGGCTAGGGTTGAGAGGCAGATTTGGGTCAAGAATAAGTTTGAGATGAACCCAGCTCATTTCTCATTCACAGACCCAGCAAATGAATGAACACGTTTGCCACTAAAGCAACGATCTACTAATAAACTTTGGTCATTTGTCTTAGAAGGACAAATAGGGGCATTGGGATAAGCCAGCTCCCCACTATAAAAAGTTGAATTTCTGGAAGCCATTTGACAATGTGGTTAACTGTGACAAGGAAAACATAGGAAGTGCTGCTGATAAAAGTGCAAAGGGACAGATTAGTGTAGGGCTTGTCGTTACTGATCTCTTAAAGTAGATATAAATACTTACTAAATATCCTTAAGCTAGCTAAATGCTGAGTATCATCCATTAATTCAGGGCTGAGGGAGAGCTAAGGGCTTTTACATCTTAATGTTGCTAATTTCCTGCAGCTTTTTTACAGTCTGTGTCTATCTACATACACTACAGTCACTGAAGGCTGCACGTGTTTTTTCACCAATATATTTCCTAATTTTTTCTGACTTGCCCTGATAACAGGCTACATGTGTTTTTTTTTTTTTTTTTACAAAGAAAATCTGTTAATTATTGCTGGTAGGGTTGAGCAAAGTTTAGCCTGAACATAAATTGTCTGTTTGGGTGTTAACCCTGAGTGGCAGACCTTTTATTCATTAAGCAAAAGCTGAACCTGCTACTATACTGTATATTACAGCTTCCTTGCTGTCAATGGCTGCCAAGGAAGCAGCAGGTGCCAGCACTTTGTTTGAATGAGACTCTCTTTGTTCCTTCTAGTGGTGGAGCCTGGGAGATTTGGCAATAGTCAGCAGCTGCATTGGACATGTCTGTTAGTCATTGGGTTTTTTTTTTTTTATAAAGGACAATACTGTAACATTTGTATGGTCTTTTATTTTTTTGTGTGTGAATGAGTAGGATTTCCTTACTCATTCACATAGTGTGGGTTTGTATCTAGGGGCCCCTTTATTATTAAAGATTTCAGATTTTGATAAGCTCCCAGCCTGCAGACCCCTAAAATCACAGGGGCCAACGTTGTGATCAACATTAGGACCAAGTGCTGTGGCTGGTATGGTTCAGAAGTGGGGGGGGGGGGGACTCATTCCCTCCTTTCCTGGCCTACCGGGCTTCATGCTCGAATAAGGATCTTGTATGGAATTTGGAGGAAACTCTGCACCATCAAGAATAGGAGTCTGGTATGTATTTTTATTCAATGACCTGTAGGTGCTTTTAAAGCATTGAAGTTTTTGGACCAAAGTTCTTTGTCATTTCACCGGAACAGGCAGTTATAATTATTCTTCATGGTCTCTGCTTTCAGAAAATATATAATGTTTGCAACAGGCTTTTACAAGTGATATTTTCCTGTTAAAACTTTTAACGAGATTTAGTGGTTGTGTTTACATCTACTTTAACAAATTGAAATGGGCCGAACAACCCTGTTTGGTTCGCAGCAGATTTCCCAAACAGGGGTAATGTTCTAACCTGAACAGTCAACCCCAATGAAGTCTATGGGAGCCAAACAGGAGAATTCAAAAGTACCCATTTTTCCATTTTTACATAGTTACATAGTTAGTGAGGTTGAAAAAAGACATAAGTCCATCCAGTTCAACCTATGATGTGTGTGTGTGTTTGCTTTTAACCGTACATTGTATACCCCTGTATGTTGTGGTCTTTAAGGTGTCCATCCAATAGTTTTTTGAAACTATCAATGCTCCCCGCTGATACGACTGCTTGTGGAAGAGAATTCCACATCCTTACCGCTCTTACAGTGAAGAACCCCTTACGCACTTTAAGGTTAAACCGCCTTTCCTCAAGTTTTAGTGAGTGGCCACGTGTCTTATTGTATCTCCTTTCTCTGAATAGTTTGTTCCTTATGCTAGGGTCGCCAGTACAGTATTTGTACATTGATATCATATCCCCCCTCAATCGTCTCTTCTCCAGAGAGAATAGGTTCAGTGCTTGTCAGTGGCGTAACTAGAACCCTCAGGGCCCCGATGCAAGAAACCATAAAGGGCCCCCCCCCGACGGGGCCCTTCCCTCCCAGCCTGGTGGCGGAACGCCAGGGCCGGTCGCAAGTCCAATGTTTGTGTGGTAGTTCTGCCATTAGTGTCAGTAGTTTTTTATTTTAATTAAATTTTTCTAGAATTTGCTTAAGGGCTCTTTCACACGGACCGCCTCTGTAGGCGGATCCATGCTGCTCAGCGGGGATCGATCCGCCGATCCCCGCTGAGCCGGTGGATGACAGCTCCGTCTCCGCTTGCAGTGCGGAGAGGGAGGTGTCACAGCTCCCGCTGCTCTCTATGGGGGATCGGATGAGAGCGGACCGCCTGTCCGCTCTCATCCAATCCGATCCCTGAACAGATGGAAAAATAGGGTTTCCATCCCTCCGGATTTAACGGACAGGATCGGATACGGATGGCAGCAGGTGTCAGCGGAGGTGTCTCCGCTGACATCCGCTGCCCCATAGAGCTGCATGGAGGAGCCAATCAGATCCGCCTGAAAAACTGACAGGCGGATCTGATCGGATCGCCCGTGTGAAAGAGCCCTAATTCATTTTTTTTTTTTACAATTTGGATGGTAGGAAGATGACAGTGGGGATGAAGATGACAGGGGGTGGGATGGTAGGAAGATGACAGGGGGTGGGATGGTGGGAAGATGACAGGGGGTGGGATGGTGGGAAGATGACAGTGGGGATGAAGATGACGGGTGGGATGGTAGGAAGATGACAGTGGGGATGAAGATGACAGGGGTGGGATGGTGGGAAGATGACAGGGGGATGAAGATGACGGGTGGGATGGTGGGAAGATGACAGGGGGATGAAGATGACAGGTGGGATGGTGGGAAGATGACAGTGGGTGGGATGGTGGGAAGATGACAGGGGGATGAAGATGACAGGTGGGATGGTGGGAAGATGACAGGGGGATGAAGATGATGGGTGGGATGGTGGGAAGATGACAGGTGGGATGGTGGGAAGATGACAGGGGGATGAAGATGACAGGGGGTGGGATGGTAGGAATATGACAGGGGGTGGGATGGTGGGAAGATGACAGGGGGTGGGATGGTGGGAAGATGATAGTGGGGATGAAGATGACGGGTGGGATGGTAGGAAGATGACAGTGGGGATGAAGATGACAGGGGTGGGATGGTGGGAAGATGACAGGGGGATGAAGATGACAGGTGGGATGGTGGGAAGATGACAGGGGGATGAAGATGATGGGTGGGATGGTGGGAAGATGACAGGGGGATGAAGATGACAGGTGGGATGGTGGGAAGATGACAGTGGGGGGGATGGTGGGAAGATGACAGGGGGATGAAGATGACAGGTGGGATGGTGGGAAGATGACAGGGGGATGAAGATGATGGGTGGGATGGTGGGAAGATGACAGGTGGGATGGTGGGAAGATGACAGGGGGATGAAGATGACAGGGGGGATGGTAGGAAGATGACAGGGGGATGAAGATGAGAGGTGGGATGGTGGGAAGATGACAGGGGGATGAAGATGAGAGGTGGGATGGTGGGAAGATGACAGGGGGTGGGATGGTGGGAAGATGACAGGGGGTGGGATGGTGGGAAGATGACAGTGGGGATGAAGATGACGGGTGGGATGGTAGGAAGATGACAGGGGGTGGGATGGTGGGAAGATGACAGGGGGATGAAGATGACAGGGGGTGGGATGGTGGGAAGATGACAGGGGGATGAAGATGATGGGTGGGATGGTGGGAAGATGACAGGTGGGATGGTGGGAAGATGACAGGGGGATGAAGATGACAGGGGGTGGGATGGTAGGAATATGACAGGGGGTGGGATGGTGGGAAGATGACAGGGGGTGGGATGGTGGGAAGATGATAGTGGGGATGAAGATGACGGGTGGGATGGTAGGAAGATGACAGTGGGGATGAAGATGACAGGGGTGGGATGGTGGGAAGATGACAGGGGGATGAAGATGACAGGTGGGATGGTGGGAAGATGACAGGGGGATGAAGATGATGGGTGGGATGGTGGGAAGATGACAGGGGGATGAAGATGACAGGTGGGATGGTGGGAAGATGACAGTGGGGGGGATGGTGGGAAGATGACAGGGGGATGAAGATGACAGGTGGGATGGTGGGAAGATGACAGGGGGATGAAGATGATGGGTGGGATGGTGGGAAGATGACAGGGGGATGAAGATGACAGGGGGGATGGTAGGAAGATGACAGGGGGATGAAGATGAGAGGTGGGATGGTGGGAAGATGACAGGGGGATGAAGATGACAGGTGGGATGGTGGGAAGATGACAGGGGGTGGGATGGTGGGAAGATGACAGGGGGTGGGATGGTGGGAAGATGACAGTGGGGATGAAGATGACGGGTGGGATGGTAGGAAGATGACAGGGGGTGGGATGGTGGGAAGATGACAGGGGGATGAAGATGACAGGGGGTGGGATGGTGGGAAGATGACAGAGGGATGAAGATGACGGGTGGGATGGTGGGAAGATGACAGGGGGATGAAGATGACGGGTGGGATGGTGGGAAGATGACAGGGGGATGAAGATGACAGGTGGGATGGTGGGAAGATGACAGTGGGTGGGATGGTGGGAAGATGACAGGGGGATGAAGATGACAGGTGGGATGGTGGGAAGATGACAGGGGGATGAAGATGATGGGTGGGATGGTGGGAAGATGACAGGTGGGATGGTGGGAAGATGACAGGGGGATGAAGATGACAGGGGGTGGGATGGTAGGAAGATGACAGGGGGTGGGATGGTGGGAAGATGACAGGGGGTGGGATGGTGGGAAGATGACAGTGGGGATGAAGATGACGGGTGGGATGGTAGGAAGATGACAGTGGGGATGAAGATGACAGGGGTGGGATTGTGGGAAGATGACAAGGGGATGAAGATGACAGGTGGGATGGTGGGATGGTGGGAAGATGACATGGGGATGAAGATGATGGGTGGGATGGTGGGAAGATGACAGGGGGATCAAGATGACAGGTGGGATGGTGGGAAGATGACAGTGGGTGGGATGGTGGGAAGATGACAGGGGGATGAAGATGACAGGTGGGATGGTGGGAAGATGACAGGGGGATGAAGATGATGGGTGGGATGGTGGGAAGATGACAGGTGGGATGGTGGGAAGATGACAGGGGGATGAAGATGACAGGGGGGATGGTAGGAAGATGACAGGGGGATGAAGATGAGAGGTGGGATGGTGGGAAGATGACAGGGGGATGAAGATGAGAGGTGGGATGGTGGGAAGATGACAGGGGGTGGGATGGTGGGAAGATGACAGTGGGGATGAAGATGACGGGTGGGATGGTAGGAAGATGACAGGGGGTGGGATGGTGGGAAGATGACAGGGGGATGAAGATGACAGGTGGGATGGTGGGAAGATGACAGGGGGATGAAGATGACGGGTGGGATGGTGGGAAGATGACAGGGGGATGAAGATGACGGGTGGGATGGTGGGAAGATGACAGGGGGATGAAGATGACGGGTGGGATGGTGGGAAGATGACATTGGGGATGAAGATGACAGTGGGTGGGATGGTGGGAAGATGACAGGGGGATGAAGATGACAGGGGGATGAAGATTACAGGGGGATGAAGATGACGGGTGGGATGGTGGGAAGATGACATTGGGGATGAAGATGACAGTGGGTGGGATGGTGGGAAGATGACAGGGGGATGAAGATGACAGGTGGGATGGTGGGAAGATGACAGGGGGATGAAGATGACAGGGGGATGAAGATGACAGGGGGATGAAGATGACAGGGGGATGAAGATGACGGGTGGGATGGTGGGAAGATGACACTGGGGATGAAGATGACAGTGGGTGGGATGGTGGGAAGATGACAGGGGGATGAAGATGACAGGTGGGATGGTGGGAAGATGACAGGGGGATGAAGATGACAGGTGGGATGAAGATGACAGGGGAATGAAGATGACAGGGGGATGAAGATGACGGGTGGGATGGTGGGAAGATGACATTGGGGATGAAGATGACAGTGGGTGGGATGGTGGGAAGATGACAGGGGGATGAAGATGACAGGTGGGATGGTGGGAAGATGACAGGGGGATGAAGATGACAGGGGGATGAAGATGACAGGGGGATGAAGATGACAGGGGGATGAAGAAGACAGGTGGGATGGTGGGAAGATGACAGGTGGGATGGTGGGAAGATGACAGGGGGATGAAGATGAGAGGTGGGATGAAGATGACAGGGGGATGGTGGGAAGATGACAGGGGGGATGAAGATGACAGGGGGATGGTGGGAAGATGACAGGGGGATGAAGATGACAGGTGGGATGGTAGGAAGATGACAGGGGGATGAAGATGACGGGTGGGATGGTGGGAAGGTGACAGGGGGATGAAGATGACGGGTGGGATGGTGGGAAGATGAGAGGTGGGATGGTGGGAAGATGACAGGGGGATGAAGATGACAGGGGGGATGGTAGGAAGATGACAGGGGGATGAAGATGAGAGGTGGGATGGTGGGAAGATGACAGGGGGATGAAGATGACAGGGGGATGAAGATGACAGGGGGATGAAGATGACGGGTGGGATGGTGGGAAGATGACAGTGAGTGGGGTGGTAGGAATTTTACATACACCCCCCCCCCAGCTTTACACACCCCTCCATCTCCATACAACCCCCCCCCCACACACACACACACCTCCATCTCCATACCCCCCCCCTGCAAGTTAGTACAGTATTATATTAGTTATAATCATCACAGACGTCAGATCAGAGCGATGTTGTAGAGAGTGGAGAGAGCTGGTCCCGCCCCCTCTCCTCCGTGTACTGTACAGTCAGGAAACACACAGGAAGGGGGAGGGGCGGGTTCAGTGCTCGTCTCTGCTCAGTCTGCACTCACACACAGGAAGCTGGAGAGAGAGATCAGCTGCCTGTGTGTTTGTGTAACTCGCTGAGGATCGGGGAGCTCCGGTCTCAGCTGCGCTTGCCGCTCTCCTCTCTATACATACAAGGGGCCCTCTCGGGCCCCCTGCAGCACGGGGCCCGGTCGCCATGGCGACCCCTGCGACCCCTGTACGTCCGCCCCTGGTGCTTGTAGTCTTTCCTCATAGCTGATGTCCTCCATTCCCCTAATTATTTTTGTTGCCCTTCTCTGGACTTTCTCCAGTTCCAGCACATCCTTCCTGAGGACCGGTGCCCAGAACTGGACAGCATACTCCAGATGTGGCCGGACCAGAGTCTTGTAGAGTGGGAGAATAATCTCTTTATTTCTGGAGTGAATCCCCTTTTTTATACAACCCAGTATTCTGTTGGCTTTGCTTGCGGCGGCTTGGCATTGCATGCCACTGCCAAGCCTGTTGTCTACCAGTACCCCCAGGTCCCTTTCCACCCTAGACTCACCCAGAGGTTCCCCCCCCCCCCCCTAGTGAGTAGCTTGCTTTCTGGTTTCTGGCCCCCAAGTGCATTACTTTACATTTTTCTACATTAAATCTCATCTGCCATGTAGTTGCCCACCCCGTTATTTTGTTCAGGTCTGCTTGCAAGATTTCCACATCCTGCATAGAAGATATTGGCATGCCTGCAAATACTGAGATTGTACTAGATATCCCCTCCTCTAGATCATTTATGAATAAATTAAACAGGATTGGTCCCAGGACAGAACCCTGGGGGACCCCCCTTTCCACACCCGCCCAATCCGAGTACTCCCCATTAATCACCACCCTCTGTACTCTCCCCTGGAGCCAGTTCTCTATCCAGGTACTCACCTTATGGTCCATACCTACCTTCCTTAGTTTGTACAGTAAGCGTTTGTGGGGAACGGTGTCAAAGGCCTTTGCAAAGTCCAGATACACCACATCCACAGGCTTTCCTTTATCTAGGTGGCAGCTCACTTCATCGTAGAAGGTTAATAGATTGGTTTGGCACGAACGATTTTTCATGAATCCATGCTGATTACTACTAATAATACCGTTTTCATTACTAAAGTCTTGTATGTGGTCCCTTATCATCCCCTCCAAAATTTTGCAGACTACTGATGTTAGGCTGACCGGCCTATAGTTACCCGGGATATATCTCGGCCCCTTTTTAAATATTGGTACCACGTTGGCTTTTTTCCAATCAGCTGGCACCATACCCGTCTGTAAACTATCCTTAAAGATCAAGAATAATGGTCTGGCAATCACCTGGCTGAGCTCATTAAGAACCCTTGGGTGCAAGCCATCCGGTCCCGGGGATTTATTTATGTTAAGTTTCTCTAGTTTAGCTCTAAGTCTATCCTCTGTTAGCCATGGCGGCACTTCCTGAGGTGTATTATTTAGTTCGGCCTTACAAGCAAGGTTCGTGTAGCCCCCGATTCCTTTGTGAAGACTGAAGAAAAGAAATTATTTAACACTTCCGCCTTTTCTCTGTCCTCTGTGGCCATTTTTCCTTTATCATCTTTTATGGGGCCAATGTGCTCTGGCCTCGCTTTCCTACTGTTTATATACTTAAAGAACTTCTTGGGGTTCTTTTTACTCTCCTCCGCTATATGTCGAGCCGCCCTGATTTCGTCTTTACATTTCTTATTACACTCTTTGTAGTGCTTAAATGCTGCCAATGACCCCTCAGTCTTGTATTTTTTGAAGGCCTTTTCTTTAGCTCTAATATACATTTTTATGTTGGAGTTTAGCCACCCAGGGTTTAGTTTTGCTCTTTTAAATTTATTTCCCTGTGGAATGCACTGGCCCACCCCCTTGTTAAGTATGCTCTTGAAGCACTCCCATTTTTCCTCCGTGTTCTTTGTTCCCAGGGTTCTATCCCATTTGATATTTTCTAGCAGCGAGCGCAGTTTAGGGAAATTGGCTCTTTTGAAATTCAGTGTCCTTATATTACCCTTGTGTTTCCTATTACTGTAATTAATACTGAAACCAATTGACCTATGGTCACTGTTCCCTAAGTTGTCCCGTATTTCTATATCCGTGAGCAGGTCTGTATTGTTGGTAATCAGTAGGTCAAGTACCGCATTGTTTCTTGTCGGTGCATTCACCATCTGACCCATGAAATTGTCCTGCAAAACATTTAGGAACTGCCGAGCCTTGGCTGAATGCGCGGTTCCTTCTGCCCAGTCTATATCAGGATAATTAAAGTCCCCCATTATAATGACATTTCCCATCCTTGCTGCCAATCCTATCTGTAACATGAGGTCCGCCTCACCCTCCTCCCTCTGGTTGGGGGGCCTATAGCATACGCCCAATATTACCTTCCCCACCGTGCCTTTCCTTTGAAGCTCTACCCATAGGGATTCTGCCTCGTCCATAGCTCCATTATTAATATCATTGCTCATATTTACCTGTATACTGTTCTTAATATACAAACATACCCCTCCCCCTTTTTTACCCTCTCTATCTCTGCGATAAAGGGAATACCCCTGAATGGTCGCCATCCAGTCATGAGAGCTGTCAAACCAAGTCTCAGTTATCCCCACAAAATCTAAGTCCTCCTCAAACATCAGCAGCTCCAGCTCTCCCATCTTGTTGGCCAGGCTTCTGGCATTGGTATACAAGCCCCGTAATTTTGATTGGTTACATTTATCCTCATTTGATGTTTTTAGGCTGCTCTCTTGATTTTTCCCCATACCCACCCTGGGTATAGGAGCTCCGAACACCCTACCGCTAATGCCCCCATTTCTGCCCTCTGAAACTTGCTTTCCACTGGCTAATTCTACATCTGTACCCTCCCCCCCATTCCCTAGTTTAAAAGCCCCTCTAACTTTTTGGCCATCCTCTCACCCAGTACGGCTGCACCCACCCCATTTAGGTGCAATCCGTCCCTACCAAAGAGCCGGTGACTGACTGAGAAGTCGGCCCAGTTCTCCAGGAACCCGAAACCCTCCTTACTACACCAGCTCCTCAGCCACTCATTAACTTCCCTAATCTCCCGCTGCCTCTCTGGTGTGGCTCGAGGTACAGGTAGTATTTTGGAAAATACTACCTTGGAGGTCCTAGTCCTCAACTTAGCGCCTAAGTCCCTGAAATCGTTTAGGACTCTCCGTCTTCCTCTGCCTATGTCATTGGTACCCACGTGTACCATGACAGCTGGGTCTTCCCCAGCCCCACCCAATAATCTGTTCACCCGATCCGAAGGCTTATATTCAAGTAATTGGCCATAACAGGGGTATGGGGGTCTGGATACTGCCCTGGGGGGCATGTATCAATATATATTTTTTATTAAATGATAGTTTTTCAGGAGCAGTGATTTTAATTTTGCAACAATAAAAAAATGAAAAATTCCTTTAAATATAGTGTTTGGGGCCCATCTATAGTGCTCATCTGGGGCACCTATAGAGCCCATGTGTAGCATGCATAAAACGTGCTGGAGAAAAAATGAAATTTCCAAAGAAAAAAAATAAATCAGTAAAATCCCATTTAAAATGACTCGCGGGTAAATTTGCAGGCAGCTGGCTATTGAAAAAATAAAGAAAAAAAAACGGCATTGGGTACCCCCCAAAATCCATACCAGACCCTTACTTGGGCATGCAGCCTGACAGGTCAGAAAAGGGGGTCACGAGTGAGCAGCCCCCCTCCTTACCCATACCAGGCAACATGCCCTCAACATAACGGGTGAATGCTTTGGGGCTCTGCTCCACAAGGGCCTCATCCCCACTACCCAGTGGTTGTGGGGGTCTGCGAGCGGGGGCTTATCGGAATCTAGAGGATCCCGTCTTCCCCTATGTGAATAAGTATCGGGTACATAGTACCCCTACCCATTCACTAAAAAAGTGGCAAAAAGTAATAAAAAAAAGAGACAAGCTTTTGACAATTCCTTTATTATAAAAAATAGTGTCCCTCGATGTAAATCCATCGTCAATCATGCTGCCCGCTGACCCAATGATCTGCCTCCTGGGACGGCCTTCCGCTGAATGCCTGCTCTGCACTTTGACATTTCCTATATAGGTAAGGGATGGGGCCACCTGGCTACATCACCTGGTGGCACTGCCCCCTTCTGACATTATGGACTGGTGCATGCTGGGCCTGTGACATCAGAAGGGGCTGTGCCACTGGGGTGGCATAACCAGGTGGCCCTGCCACTTATCTATATAAGAAATGGCAGAGTGCAGAGCAGGAATTTGGCAGGAGGCCGCCCCAGAAGGCGAAGCATTTTTAATTTTTTTATTTTTTGGGTCCACTGGCGATGTGATTGACGATGGATTTTATTTGAGGGACACTTGTTTTTACTACTTTTTGACACGGGGGGGGGGCAGATCCAATAAGATTCCGGTAAACCCCCCGCCCGTAGACCCCCACAACCACTGTCCACAGTTGTGGGGATGAGGCCATTGTCCCCATCAACATGAGGACAAGGTGCTTTGGGGTGGGAGGGCAGAGCCCCCCTGTCCCAAAGCACCCCCCCCCACATGTTGAGAGCATGTGGCCTGATATGGTTCAGGGGGAAAGGCTCGCTCGCCCCCCCCTTTTCTGACCTGCCTGACTGCATGTCAGGATAAGGGTTTGGGGACCCCCAAGTAATTTTTTTCTTTATTTAATAATTGCCACTATTTTTATTAATATTCAGCTGTCAACAGGGAAACCCATTGACAGCTGATGATTCATCGGTAATTAAGGATGCCACAGCTGGCTTCCCGGCCCTGCTCCCTAACAACCAGCTTACACTGCACCCCTATTGGGCAAAGCTTTGCCCAATCAGGGCACAGAATGCACTGTGCAGCGCTCAGTGCATTTCAGGGTGTTTGGCGAACGGTCGAACAGGCAAATTTTTCGGCCCGAACTGTTCGCCCATCCCGATTAACAAACTATGCTTGGGTTCTTTTTCCGGGCTAGAGTACATTTTCCTGTGTGGCCAACCTGTATACACAGATCTGTACATGTAAAAAACAATATCTGTACACAAACACTGATTGATAGCTAGCCTTTCTATTGCCAACACCTGCAAGTGCAACAGTGGGCATCTAAACCATCTCACACATTACACCACTCACATTCACTGTACCCCCTCCATCCCCACAGAAAGAAGAATACAATTTAGCCATGCACTGGTTAGGCCTATTATACCTAAATTAAACTGTCCTGTTACTGGCCAATTTTACACTGCTGCATCTTCTGCAGTCTCTTAAAGTGATTGTAAAGTCTTGTTTCTTTTTTCTTTTTTTTTTTTTTAAATAACAAACATTTCATACTTACCTCCTCTGTGCATTACATTTTTCACAGAGCAGCCTGGATACTCCTCCTCTCCGGTCCCTTATTTCTGCTCCTGGCCCCTCCCTCCTATCGAGTGTCCCCACAGCAAGCAGCTTGCTATGGGAGTACCGAGCCGAGCTGCAGCTCCCTGTGTTCATTCAGACAAGGTGCTGTCATTAGGCCCCGCCCCCTCTCCTGATTGGCTAGATTTGATTGACAGCCGTGGGAGCCAATGGTGTTGAGGCTGTGTCACAACCAATCAGGAGGGAGAGTCCCCGGTGGCCGAGGGACTTGTGGACATCGCTGGAGAGAGATGGGGCACAGGTAAGTATTAGGGGGTGCTGGGGAGGCTGCTACACCCAGAAGGTGTTTTATCTTAATGCAAAGAATGCATTAAGATAAAAGAACTTCTGAATTTACAACTCCTTTAACTCTTGTAGTAAAGCCCTAACCTGTACTCTTTGTCTCTAGTAATATTGGACCTTGTCATGCTGTTTAAAATTGTATTGGACCTCGTTATGCTGATTAAAATTGGCCAGCTGCTGGCTATCTCCTACTTTGGCTGAAAACTCATCTCTTCAGGGAAGCCTATCACACCTCCAATTATCTGAACTTTTATCACTTCCATAAGCTCATCCCCCACAGTTATAAGCTTTTGTACTGCATGCCCAACCATGTTAGATTGTAAACTCCTTTAACCCTCTTTTAATTTATTGTATTGTTTCCCTTTTATAATGTAAATCACTGCACAATCTGCTATTGTTATATAATAATCTGATAGGGACATGTCCCTCCTTTGCCTCCATCGAGAAAAGTTCTTTCACTGATTACACTGCCTGTAACATAATCTGTGAATGGGGGAGACAATCATGTGACTGTTAAGACTCTTCCCATTTACAGATCACGTTACAGGCAGTGTAATCAGTAAAAGAACTTTGGATTGATACTGACACAAGTGATGAGAAAAATTGTTGTTTTAAATTTAATTGATCAAAAATTGTATTTGTTACAGACGATGTGGATACAGTAAAGCTAAGCAGGATCCAGAAGAGGAGAAGATGCATTTTCATAATGGGCACAGTAAGTACCATATTTTTGTCACTTACATGTATTCAAACGATTAAATGTTTGGTTTAATAATAGGGGCAAAGATTATCATAACCATCATTCTTATCCTAATGAAACCTTTTTCACATCCTAACAGTGGCGGCTGGTGCTCAAAATTTTTGGGGGGGCGCAAAAAGAAAAATGTAATAGGTATTGCTTCGCGTCAAAAAACGCAGTAAAAAATTGCGTGACTTTGAAGTCATGGTACAGGCATGGCACAGGTGATGGTATAGGCATGGCATACGTGATGGTACAGGCATGGCACAGGTGATGGTACAGGCATGGCACAGATATGGTATAGGCATGGCACAAATATGGTATAGGCATGTCACAGGTCATGGTACAGGAGATGGTATATGCCCCCTTTCAATGCAGTGACCAGCGTACATGCCCCCTTTCAATGCAGAGACCAGTGTACATGCCCCCTTCAATGCAGAGTTCAGCGTGCGTGCCCCCTTCAATGCAATGAACATTGTGCTGTGCCCCCTTCAATGCAATGAACATTGTGCTGTGCCCCCTTCAATGCAATGAACACTGTGCTATGCCCCCTTCAATGCAATAAACACTGTGCTGTGCCCCCACAATGCAGAGTTCAGCGTGCATGCCCCCTTCAATGCAACTGTGCTGTGCCCCCTTCAATGCAATGAACAATGTGCTGTGCCCCCTTCAATGCAATAAACACTGTGCTGTGCCCCCTTCAATGC
Organism: Pelophylax lessonae; assembly: GCF_965119305.1. Taxonomy (NCBI): domain Eukaryota; kingdom Metazoa; phylum Chordata; class Amphibia; order Anura; family Ranidae; genus Pelophylax; species Pelophylax lessonae. Next base: position 529,402,968 of record NC_138768.1, on the reverse strand, counting down.
AATAAACACTGTTCTGTGCCCCCTTCAATGCAATGAACACTGTGCTATGCCCCCTTCAATGCAATGAACACTGTGCTGTGCCCCAACAATGCAGAGTTCAGCGTGCATGCCCCCTTCAATGCAATAAACACTGTGCTGTGCCCCCTTCAATGCAATAAACACTGTGCTGCGCCCCCTTAAATGCAATAAACACTGTGCTGTGCCCCCTTCAATGCAATAAACACTGTGCTGTGCCCCCTTCAATGCAATGAACACTGTGCTATGCCCCCTTCAATGAAATAAACACTGTGCTGTGCCCCCTTCAATGCAATAAACACTGTGCTGCGCCCCCTTCAATGCAATAAACACTGTGCTGTGCCCCCTTCAATGCAATGAACACTGTGCTGTGCTCCTACAATGCAATGAACACTGTGCTGTGCCCCCTTCAATGCAATAAACACTGTGCTGTGCCCCCTTCAATGCAATAAACACTGTGCTGTGCCCCCTTCAATACAATAAACACTGTGCCCCCTTCAATGCAATGAACTCTGTGCTGTGCCCCAACAATGCAGAGTTCAGCGTGCATGCCCCCTTCAATGCAACTGTGCTGTGCCCCCTTCAATGCAATGAACACTGTGCTGTGCCCCCACAATGCAGAGTTCAGCGTGCATGCCCCCTTCAATGCAACTGTGCTGTGCCCCCTTCAATGCAATAAACACTGTGCAGAGTTCAGCGTGCGTGCCCCCTTCAATGCAACTGTTCCGTGCCCCCATCAATGCAGAGTTCAGCGTGCGAGCCCCTTTCAATGCAGAGCGCCACAGGATTGTCCCCAATCACTGCAGAGCGCCACAGCATTGTCCCCAATCACTGCAGAGCGCCACAGCATTGTCCCCAATGATTGCAGAGGTCCACAGCATTGTACCCCAATGATTGCAGAGCGCCACAGCATTGTCCCCCAATGATTGCAGAGCGCCACAGCATTGTCCCCCAATGATTGCAGAGCGCCACAGCATTGTACCCCAATGGTTGCAGAGCGCCACAGCATTGTCCCCCAATGATTGCAGAGCGCCACAGCATTGTACCCCAATGGTTGCAGAGCGCCACAGCATTGTCCCCCAATGATTGCAGAGCGCCACAGCATTGTCCCCCAATGATTGCAGAGCACCACAGCATTGGCCCCCAATGATTGCAGAGCGCCACAGCATTGTCCCCCAATGATTGCAGAGTGCCCACAGCATTGTCCCTCAATGATTGCAGAGCGCCACAGCATTGTCCCCCAATGATTGCAGAGTGCCACAGCATTGTACCCCAATGATTGCAGAGTGGCCACAGCATTGTCCCCCAATGATTGCAGAGCGCCACAGCATTGTCCCCCAATGATTGCAGAGCGCCACAGCATTGTCCCCCAATGATTGCAGAGCGCCACAGCATTGTCCCCCAATGATTGCAGAGCGCCACAGCATTGTCCCCCAATGATTGCAGAGTGCCACAGTATTGTACCCCAATGATTGCAGAGTGGCCACAGCATTGTCCCCCAATGATTGCAGAGCGCCACAGCATTGTCCCCCAATGATTGCAGAGCGCCACAGCTTTGTCCCCCAATTATTGCAGAGTGCCAGCATTGCCCCCCAATGATTGCAGAGCGCCACAGCATTGTCCCCTAATGATTGCAGAGTGCCAGCATTGCCCCCCAATGATTGCA
>NC_138768.1:529373787-529396287 GCF_965119305.1 Pelophylax lessonae | reverse complement strand
TCCTACTCTGACAAGCTGGCTGGCATTTCTACATAGACTTTGAATTACCTTATTTACTGAACTATATGTATTATCTACCACTGGATTCCCTATACGAGCGTCCCCACCTCCCCATCACAGTGTTTATGCCACTCTAGACCTTTTCCGTGCTTGTCAACTTACTCTTATAAATGTTTCACATGTGAAGCTTTACTTACTCTAAATCATTCAATAAAGAGTCAGATACGTTTCTATTTTTTAAAGTGCAAATTTTTAAGTGTCTAACATAAAAAAAGGTTTGCTTGGTTTGAAAAATACACTCCTTTAGGATCTTCTCCCTATTTGTGAAACTCTGCCCCAATTTTGGTTTTCCAATTTCCAAGTGGTATCTGCTAACTTCAGTGGCCACAGTTACAATAAGAAGTACAGAGCAAATTTGTAAACGAAAGCTGAGGGGAACCTGTTGGTTTCCATAGTTTTTATAACATAGAGGTATTAGCAGTTAGAGCCGTATAACTAAAAAACTTTCAGACACAAAAAAAAGAATAGAAAAAACTAAATTAAAAAAAAAAAAAGATTTTGAATGTAGATTTTTTTCAGTTTTTATTTTTTTGCAAGCTGACTTTAATGTTGATGTAAAATATGAGTGTAGATGATAAAGATTGATTAATTGACTGACTAACTAACTAGTTGATTGCATTGATCATTATTTATATGCAGGTGAATTTGGGGAAGTTTGCAGTGGTCGAATTAAACTACCTGGAAAGAGAGAGTTTTCTGTTGCAATCAAGACTCTGAAAGCTGGATACACTGATAAGCAAAGAAGAGATTTCTTGGGAGAAGCAAGTATAATGGGACAATTTGATCACCCAAATATCATTCACTTGGAAGGAGTAGTCACGAAAAGTATGTAGCTATTTTTCCTTATTCTTCCATAAGTTTTTTTAACCAAAAACTTGATTTTTATGTAAATAGCTACAACCTAATTCAGTTGATGCTATGCATGATAAGTATCTAAATTACATCATAGAAAAGAAGAACATGCTATATAGAATATACAGTATAATTTGATGTTGACTTGCCAATATGGCAATAAAAATAGGTGTACAAACCTCAAAGAAATATTTTATTTTTTACTTGGAACTGTCCTAAGTAACTGAGAAGGAACATATGAGAGTTTCGATAGAACATGAGATTTTTGGGGTGTAAAGGAAAGGGATGATATCAGGAGCACTGGGGAAGTGATGATTAAGTTAATAACTAATTGGAAATAATTTCTTAAAAGCAACTTTCCTAAATGTAGCCATCCTTAGACAGCCGCATTGTTTGAAGATAGTAGTGTCAAATGGACTAGTTGATTTAGATGGACTTTACATTAGCAACTAATAAATTAAAGATTAACTCCAGCTAACACTTTTTAGGCAGCAAAAAAAAATAAATTTATTTTTCTTTTGGAATAAAGGTTTCACCCTAATGAATAAAAACTGACCATTATAAACACCCATTCCAGTAATAAAAGTTTTGTCGTATACCTCAAAATGCCACTTTTGCTAGATAACTTGGTGTGTTTAAGAATTCTACACAATAACAGACTTAGAGCCCATTCAGACTAGCGCGACTTGTCAGACGACTTGTCAGCCTGACAAGTCGCGGTAGGTCGTGGTCCATTGAGTAGTACAGGACCCATTCTAATAGGAGCGACACAAGTCGCTCCGACTTATAAAAAGGGTCCTGTACTACTTTGGGGCGACCTGGGAGCGACTTGCATAGACTTCCATTATGTGAAGTCCCTGCAAGTCGCGCCGAAGTCGTGGTGCACATCGGTGCACGCGACTTCACAGGTCGCCCCCCATAGTCGGATCGCCTCAGTGTGAACCGACTCTTACTGGCCAAACAGGTGAAAATAAAGTAACAAAATAGAAAAAGAAAACAAATGCAGCCATCTAAGGATTAGTAAGCTGCAATATATACATTTTATTGGGGGTTTACATATGCTTTAACCATATGTAAATACTGATATTAATATTAAATGCAGCATACAATTGTTTCTTAACTAAAAACACAAAGGATAAACTATTTATTATAGCAGCTAAACATATTGAAAACACTTTTTAACAGTTTTAACCTCCACACTAATTGTTTAGGTGTAATGTATTTATTTTCCAATATGGGCAAATAAAAACCAAAGAAATTAGAACTATCATTGCAACACGTGTCTGATTTATGTATTGTGTTTCTATTCTTTTGGTGTATAAATTGATCTGATGCTGGAATTTTACAGGGTTATTTTCTTTCTGATCTAGCTAAAACATCTATTTGGCTTCTAATGTGACTTCTAATTTGCCATGTTATTTGTGTCTTTTAATTTCATGCTTTCTGGTCCGGTGCTAATGTGCTCAACAATTACTTTCCTACTGCAGCACCCAGATGAGGAAAATGTAACACAAATACATATCCTGCAGATATTTTTTTCACTGTCAGCTTGTTTTCTTATCAGGAAACTGTGCATAAAAGTTAGAGTTGCTATTTTGCTAACATTCCAGTTCTTGGCTGGGGATTTATAATAATAGCATCGGTGTCAGGAACAGTTTGAATTCCAGGGTGCTGCGCTTTGGTAAACTTGCACCTACTCAGAATAGTTAACGACATTTGGCTGGTTTATTAAGTGATATTTTTCACACTGACCCTAAGCCCTTTAAATTGCTTCAAAAGTTCATTTAGCTACAACCAGAACCACTCCTAGGTCTATATTGATGTCTGTGTGCCCTTTCGAAAAGGATCTTGTCAGAGGTTTTAACCTTTCCTACTTTATCTCCTGATCCGAAAAAGTTTTGATTGGGATAACATACAGTGTAGGAATCCAAAAAAATAGAAATTGCCCCTGAATCTGATAGAATGTGTAAAAAGAGTGGACAAATATAAGCTAATTTAAAGATTAGATAGATAGATAGATAGATAGATAGATAGATAGATAGATAGATAGATAGATAGATAGATAGATAGATAGATAGATAGATAGATAGATAGATAGATAGATAGATAGATAGATAGATAGAAAGATACAATAGATATTTTATATTTATGTGTTGAATCTTCTGTGTTGAATCTTCTGTCGATCCAATAAAAATGTTATCCTCTTGCTTTCTTGATGCTGAATTTGCTAAAGCAGTACATTTCATTTTTCCTGTAGCTTAGTAAAGCTGTAAACATTTTGCTCGGAGTAGCTGTTCTTACTTCAATCATTCAATCATATTTCACAATACCTCCTATTTTTAATTTTCCTGAACAAGTGAAAAATGTACTTTTTTAGTAAATCCTCCCAAAGAATCATTAAATGCTCATTTATTTTGTAGCATTAGCAAAGCCTATAGTGAGACATGTTGACATGTCCTCTATGTGCTTGTGGGTACTCTGGTTTCTTTTAACACTCCAACAACATGCTGGTATGTTAATTGGCCCCCATCTAAAGTTGACCCTAGTATGCGTGTGCTTGTATGCATGCATGTGAGGTAGGGACCCTAGATTGTAAGCTTCTTGAGGGCAGGGACTGATGTTTATGTACAATATTTAAAGTGTTGCGTAAACTGTTGGAGCTGAAGACCGACAGTATATTGTTAATAATATTAACTACTGTAATGGGAACAATGATGTTAGGATCTATCACGAGGACAAGTAAGAGTTGTAAAGCTTGAGATTCCAAAGTATTTATTACTGCACATAGTTCTAATAAACAATAAATGTGTTGTTAAATGGCAATATGGGTCAAGCAGACCATTTGTGACTGTTTGTGCCAATAATTTAGAAACCCTAGTAAAAAGTGAAAGCTCCCTTCCCCCCAACAAGGAGAATACAATTAAGAGAATAAAGTTAACATAATGATGAAGAAGCTAATATCCTTTCATTTCGTTAACATCGTTTCAGCACACGAGGGGTTAATTTCAACTTTTTTTTTTTTTTTTGTCATATCCCATAGTCATGTCTTTTTTTCCCCCCATAATGTATCTATTGAGAATAAAGTATCAAAGGTACAAAACAATGGAAAACAGAAACATCAAACATGCAGTAGTTGATTTGTATCACTGTTTACATACATCAGTAAGGTAAACAGGCAAAGTTATTTTTTCCTGGATATTAATTCAAGGTATAAAACATAGATTCTAGGGAGTAGTTACAGTTGGTAAGTTAATGTAACTTGCTGTGAGGAATGTTGGCATGTGGTTTGTGAGATTGGTGATATGATAGACCTTGTGGTTTCTTTGGTATCATGTCTTTATTCTATGCTAATACTAGCCCATATGCTACCTCTCCCCCTGCAAAGGTTCGGTGCTCAATGGTAACAGGCATTGTTTACTTTCTCACTCTCAATGGGCAAGAGAGGGTGCCAGCACAGTGTTATATTTTTCAAAAATTAGAAAGGGGAGGGGAAGAAAATTTCTAAGCATGTCAGCATGCAGAAAATTAAATATGTAGATTCACTTTTATGAGTGATATTTAAAAAGCAAATACATTTAAAAATGAAGCATAGGACTTGATTTACTAAAGGAAAAAAGGTTGTTCACTTTGATAAATATTTTTTACAGCTTGGAAGGGAATTTGCTCCAGAGCTTAGTGAATGAGGTGAAGCTCTGCTCACTTCCATACTTCAAACATGCATAAGCAAAAATGCATTTTTTTAAATTTTTCTTGCATGTGATTGGGTATTTTTGAAAAAGGGAATTCACCACAATCTCTAAGCTTTTGGGCAAATTTCCTTGCAAGCTGAAACTTTCCTTCCAACATAAACAGCCTATTTGCCTTTAGTAAATCAACCCCTATGTGTTTCCTAATAGGCAACGTGCAACAATGTGCCATCTCACTCTAGTAAATGTGAAAGAAAAAATGCACCCCTTGAATATTTAAGACATATAACATGTGCCTTGCTTAGGCAAAAAAAAAAGAGCCACTAAATTACAAATGTTATTTGGCCCTGTCAATCTGGCAAATATGCTTTAAATATAGGGTGAATATTTCTCCAGGAAATGTGTTATTAATATCTGGAAAATACAATATGCCCCTTTGATTCATTGATTCTTGTTATAATTATCAGTAGTGATGTTTTAAAAAATAAGATTGAAATCACCTAGTTTTATTGGAAAGTCCCATTTAACCGACAATTATCAAAACAGGCTACTGTAGACACTGCAGTAACTGTTACTGTTAAGATGGGGGTCATTGTCTTTATCATTGCTATTATTTATGTCTGGTTTATATTATAGAAACATCTCCATATATTATTTGCTATCTTAAGAAAAACTTTTTGTTTCCTACAGGCAAACCAGTGATGATCGTCACAGAATACATGGAAAATGGTTCTTTGGATACTTTTTTAAAGGTAGCATCGCTTATGTGCTATACCTAAATATACTTAACCATATTTATTTTATATAGTGAAAAATCCCTTGTCTAAAATCTGCTGCCCACTAACATTACTCAGCTGGCCCAGACTCTAGAGAGATCCCGACATTCATGTTGGCATCTACCCAGATGCCTGACCAGCAGCTGGTTCAGCTTCTCTTCATGCCTTTGAGAGCCTGAGCCACTCGCTTGCACTCCCACCCCTCCACAGCCCAGTGCTCCAGTGAGTGCTGGCGGGGCAGAGATTACCAAGAAATGAGGGATTAGTGGTCTTCGGTGGTCTTTGATGGCTTGGTTCTTAGTTTCTGGAGGCAACTGGGGACAGAGTGAACCATCAGACTGAGGCTGCATCAAGCTAGGTATGTAGGTTTGTTTTTTTTCAAACCTCATACTTCTCTTTTAACTGAACCCACTTTTAGATAACCCTTTGAGCTATAGGTTTAATGTTATTTCATGCATATCATTGCTTGTGCAGTCATTGTATTATGCATTGTATTAAACCTGAAAATCCTATGGCAATCCAAAATGCTTTTCTAACCACAAGTACGGTGTATTTTACTAAAATCACCCTTTTTCCTATTTCCAGGGCAATTTTGTAACATTTGATTGCAATGTTGGTTGCTCATGTGCTTGTACATTGTCTAAGGCTCCTTTCCAGTGCATGGCTGCCAAGCGTTGCTTGTGTGAGTTATTGCACAAGACACTGTCCTAGCTTAACCTTCGCTAAAAACCCTGATGATTTTCTTAAAAGGAAAAAAAAAAAACTCTCATTTTAAAAACACTGCCTCCTAATCAGAGTTTATAAATGTGAACATGGTTGGCAAACCATGAATGCTCTGTGTGTTAGCAGTTCTAACTATATAAATCCTTAAAAAGGCTTTCCATGTTAAATTAAAAGCAGACTCTTTCTCTAGATTCTTCTTAGCCATTTAATTAAAAAAAAGCAACTCCTTGCTGCAATTCTAGAAAGTGGCAGTCCTTCTATTAGATACTATAAAACATTGTTTCTTGTTTTGGGTTTAGTGAGGAATAGTTAGCACCCCATCATAGTTTAGAACTGTCTGTGCCAGACTATGTACAAACTAAAGTTAGCATGCCAACTGCAGTTCTGATGCAGAACTAAGTCACGTTTCATAAAGATGTAGCAGAGGTATACAAAGGTTTAATAGTGTACATAAATCATAATAAAATGTACAGTAAAAATGATAACAAAATGTATTCAAAACATATTTTTACAAAACTATATTTCAGGTAAAATCATACCAAGGTATGGTGGTCATAAAGCTGCAGTCATGCAGAAATTGAAAAAGAAATTAGGTCCTATAAAGAGCAAATATTTCTTAGCGCTCACACCCAATTTCTAAAGAGGACCTCTTTGATGTTATCTTTGTGGCCACCATACTTTGTATGCTTATTCCTGGAAGCTGGTAATAAGACTAAATCGATCCAATAAAATGTAGCTGAGCCCCAGAATATCAAATAGATTGACAGAATCATTTAAGGGAAACAAAATCTGGATTTAATTTAAAGTGAACGTGGCACCCTCTGTATAGGGAGGATGTGAAGATATTGTATACCTCTATAAAACATTGATGGACAACACATAAAACAGTGTTGATATGTGCTACGCTTTTCTTATAGTTACCATTTTACTGTATTTTCTGTTGGACTGCTATGAATTTCCGTGGAGAATTTAAGAACAGAAACATGCATATTATTATTTTAAAATATTATGAGTAAATTTCTTTGAAAAAAAAATCAATAGAGAAACAGTCAGGCTGCAATTTCTGGCTGCTTCTTTTGAAACTTCTGGCTTCCTTACAGTCTCAATGACTCTCTTCAAAACTTTGAGATACTAACCTGGAACAAGTATGCAGATGATAACTTCTGACTTTTCTTTGACTTTCTTAAGCTGCTTACTTGCTCCATGTCAGTGACTCAGAAAGTGTTATTAGAAAAAGGGTCATTGTATCAGCCAGGCAAATTGCATTTTCAGAAGAAGCTTAGGCAGCACTTGTATTCATGACATGAAAAAATGCTGTTTGACTCCTACTGTGCCCTATCACCATAAAAAGCCATTTTTAATGTCTAACTTGTACATATTCTTTCTTCAGAAAAATGATGGCCAGTTCACTGTGATTCAGTTAGTGGGTATGCTGAGGGGGATTGCATCTGGAATGAAGTACCTCTCAGACATGGGCTACGTACACAGAGACCTGGCAGCAAGAAACATCCTTATTAACAGCAATCTGGTGTGCAAGGTTTCAGATTTTGGCCTTTCTAGGGTTCTTGAAGATGATCCTGAAGCTGCATACACAACAAGGGTAAGCTTTATATACAGTCTATTGTTTCAATAAATTATATATGGGGTTATTTTACTAAATGTATAGAGACTGTTCACCTAACTATCTGAATAAGGTGAAACTGTGTTCACTTTAAATACCTAGTCAATGGCAAGGGAAATTAGGAAAACAAGATTTTTGCTTACACTATTGGATCAGCAAAACGAATGTAGCTTCGCCATATTGAGTAAGCTGAATTAAGTGAACATTTACATTGCTAACAGAACAGTCTCTATGCCTTTTTGTATATCAACTCTAATGTGTTTTTATTTCTATAATGTAATGGACTTTGGTCCCTCAACTTGTAGAAATTAGTATATTGCAACCTGGTTTATGGGCAACTGTGCAGTACTATAAATCTTTTATTAAAATGTATATTCTACCTGTCTATAACTCCTGTTATCTATGCTTGCCTTGTTTGTTGTGGATTCAGATGTCTGTTTCAAATCTCTTGTGCGTATTTTTGTACATTTTAGTGGGATTATTTCTTAATATGGCGTGGTTTTATGAAGAAGCTAAATTGTTGCTAGCATTTTCTAAGTAGCCTGTTGTATTATGCAATTTGTTGAATGTTCCGTACAATACAAATAATATTGATTTAATGGCAGCAGATTTGCTGCTAAGCAATTTTGACTAGAGCCAGGAAGGCCCCTTTATTTTTCCAACAAAATAATTGAATCACAGAAAGTGTCCTGGATAACTCCAACATGGTTTACAGTAGGCCAATGATGACTTATTTTTTAAAAATTTAAATGCACTAACCCATAGGCTTTTAGCAGTTTATGCACACATAAAAGCTGATCTGTGATTTTTTTTTTTTTTTTTTAGCCCATACTAGATAAATATTAAATTAGGTGCACAGAAATTACCATGGTTGGACCTTAGTTAGTTCCTGTGCTCCTCAAAACCACCACCAGAACTTTGAGATATATCTGCTACTTCTTGTTATGGGGAAATGCGTGATACATCCCCCAATTCAATGGCAGGTGTCTGAGCATATTGCATATGGGTATAAACCCTTAACCCATGCAAACCAAGCAAACCAATGTGATTAAAACAAAAATATATTATGTGATTAAATTAAGACTCAATGAGATTCAGGAGCCACCCGTTGTAAGGCAACATGCCTATAAATAGTAAAGCAGATATTAATAACCACGCTCCTCAAAAAAAAATGTGTACAACAATTATACCACGTATAACAAAAATCAACAATCAATAATGACAGAAATGTGCAAATATAATTATAGTGTTCATAATCTGCCACCAGGTGTTGCCAGCCAAGTGAAACAAAAAATCCTCTATGAATTCCCACACCAATGTTCAGTTTCTTCTCTCACCAACATATATGCTTACAGCGCACTCACCAGACACATATGACCCCCATTACAGGTAGTCATCAATAGCTTGTGGGTGTAAGGGATGGCATTCTTGATGCCCCTTACAGCTGATCTAAGAAGGATTCTGGCCTACGATTGCACACAATCCACCGGCATGTGTAAACCTCATGAGCCCAGAGTAAGTATCATGTAGAAAAAAGGTAAGTGCTTCTCACAGTGCAGTACGACAATAATTCATTAAAACCTTGCATAAAAAATTGCACTTACAATGTAGACAGATGGCACAGCATATCTTCAGGGGTCTAGTGGAGCCCATGCCTTAATGGGTCAGGGCTGCTTTAGTGGCAAAAGTATCTGTTTTGGTGGCAAAAGGAGGACTTAAAATGTTGAGATGTCACCAAAACAGAAATACAGAGGAAATAGGGACACTTGTTCAAGTGACAGATAAGAGATTTGTTCTCACTTGCTGTTGTATCTATTAAAAGCAGTTCTCACCAATGGGAAACAGGTGGAAAAACCAAATGTTGGCTTTAGATATACTTTAAGGGTAGACTTGCCATTTAAAAAGTGTCAATTTACCAATGAAGTTCAAAGAGAAAAAAAAAACACTAACAAGAAAGAATTATCATCATTTTTGAGAATGCTTCCTCTCAACACAGGGATCTTCTGCTTTGCTGGCCATATCAATGTGATATTTGTTATATTTGTCTTGCTAGATGTGTTTATTCATAGATCTTGTGATAATATGTGAGTACTGTAGGTCTAATATATGTGAGTACTGTAGGTTGATTACAGAAGGCATTTACTTCTGTATTGCCTTATGGCATTGTGGCAGAAACATCTAGGTAATTTTTCCGCGCTTTTAGGGCAAATATCAAAAAACATAACATAGTGGGGTTGATATACCAAAATTGGAGAGTGCAAAATCTGGTGCATTGGTGCTTGGCAGCCAATGAGCTTCTAACTTCAGCTTGTTCAATAAAGTTTTGACAAAAAAATCTGGAAGCGGTTTGGTTTCTGTGGAGAGCTGCACCAGATTTTGCACCCTCCAGTTTTAGTAAATCAACCCCACTGTGACTCTCACACATTTATTACTGAAGTAGGCATCAGTATTCTGGACCCTTTCAAACAAATGGTACAAAAGCTTCCAAACAAACTGAGAATCATTTGCAGTTGTAGGTCAAGTTCCAGAGTCTAATCAAAGGTACAGACATTTATTTTTGGTTGGCATCATACATTCTAAGTTAACATTGTTGTTTGTCTGTGGACCAACTATATAGCCTAAAGCACTGATTTATTGAAAAAGAAATAGACTGAAAAATTCACCTTGTACACTACACTTTTTTTATGTTTTTTGCTTTTGTGTGAAAAAATGGAACAATGACATCTATTAATCTGAATAAGCATTCCCACAAAACAACATGGAGGAGATGAAATAACAGAAATCAAAAAAGTCCATAACAATGCTTAGTATATGGTTTAATGTTGTGGAAAAATATGATATGCATCCAACTAGTAATCAAAGTTGAATTGAGTTTGAACTATTACGTCTGGCTCTGAAATACAGGAAAGTTCAATTTGAACTATGGTATTTAGGTTTTATTAAATGTAACCACCTCTGCGTTACATGCTATATTCTGTAGGGTGATCTTTAGTATTAAAGTTACTGTGAGAAGTTGGCTGTTTCCCTATGTGCTTATTAAAGCCTATTATATAAAAGTTATTTCCTTCCATATGACAAATGAAATACGGATAAGTCTTGTACATCTGTACTGCATGTCATGTGCATTTTATTATATCTGCTTGAACTGAGCCAACACACTTAGCACACTGCACATTTGTAATCAGCAACAGAGTTTCATAGTTTAGATTTTATCTGTAAATCTAGGCAGTGTATCACACTTGACATTCAGGACTATACCTTCATTCTTCCACTATTGTACAGTTTATTACTTTCATGTAGCTCCGTAATAACTGTTCAGGAAGGAAGATTACAGCCCTGATCTTGAACTGTCTGTAAATGGAGTTCAATTCATTGTTTTGAAATACATCATGTGATTCATGAATTTTATTTTACTCCAGAGACAAAATTATTACCAGTTGTTGGATGTGAACTTTTTATTTCCTGTGTTACTTCACCTGAGCATCAAATGATATGTGTGTTTATGGCTTAGAGCCTTGTTCCAACCTATTTACTCAGTTTCATTATTGCTTTCAGAATAGGAAGAGCAGTCACAGACTGTGTTACCTGACCATAAGTTCTAATGTTTACAGGGAGGAAAAATACCCATACGGTGGACAGCCCCTGAAGCAATTGCTTTCCGTAAGTTCACCTCTGCTAGTGATGTCTGGAGCTATGGAATAGTGATGTGGGAAGTCATGTCATATGGTGAAAGACCCTACTGGGAGATGACAAATCAAGATGTAAGTAGAACCATAAAACAAGTCATATGCTTTAAATTTTGAAAAGTTTGTGGTTTCAAAAAACAACTGAAGTGAGCATTTCAATAGGCAGCAAATAGAGAGAGAGATGAGGTTAATTTTTTTTTTAAATAGACATTTCAGTATAATTTGAGAGACAATAGCCACAAATATTGTACAGTGGCTGGGCCCCAGGAGAAATGGGGGAAGTTGGCTACCTTGGTATTTCCTGACAGTTTCAGAGCTCATCTATTTTGGAATATAACCCTCTTTCCGCCCATTATTTTGATGATTGGATGACTGCTCTTTCTTTGATTGGAATATTATCTATAATATGACTGACTGGATATATTTATGCTCCAGTGTGCCTCCTGGGTGATCCCCTGCAGCCCCCCCTCCATATTGCAGATGTTCTTATGTATGCACTGATGGTAGTATGGTTATCTGTAATGACTTAATATACACAGATTCTCTTTTAGTGGACAACTGTCTAGTGGACACTTAGTCTAAGAAACAAGCAGAGTTTCGCTCATTAAAGCTATCATTAGCGTGTGATGCAATAATACATATGGATGCCAAAACTGGATATATATTAATGGAATATATAGATATGATATTACCATGGTAACCTATTAGACAGAAGTTTATTTCATATAGCTCATTAAGCAATTCATCTGTCTGGATAACCACAACTACAAATCCTTTGGCAGGTAAACATAATTCAGCTGAATATTTTTAATTTACCTAAAGTTTTACTTTCAACTTTTACTATCTCTCTAGGCTTAACAAATTGCAGCCATATATGCATAGTGAGTGATGAGCTGAACTGCCCTGAGTTTGCTTTGGCATGGATTTGGCAAACTTCCAAGAAGTTCAGATGTCGAATCTCTATGGAAGCTGAATCAGTCAAATGAAAAATGCCAATTTTCTGGCATAGTAGGCGAGGGGGTGTCAAAAAATAAGGGGGAAAACCCTAAACAGGCTAGGCTTCAGACAGAAAATGTTAAGATGGATAAGGTTCTAGCTAGTTGGTACTGGACACCCAATCGCTTAGTCAGGATTTTCCCACAAGTGGATTCTAGGTGCTGGAGAGGTTGCCCACCAGAAGGCACCTATTTACACCTATGGTGGACCTGCCCCAAGATTCAAAAAATTTGGCATGATATTTCCCCATGGATAAAAAAAAAAACACTCTTAAGCCTATTGAAGTTACTCCCCCACATTATTTGTTTCATGACATTCCCTCCTCTCTAAAATCTTATAAAGGTAGTGTTACTCGACACTTCCTGAATACAACTAAATGTCTTATTCCCAGGTATTGGAGACAAAATATCTGCCCTACCTTAGAAGATTGGTGAAGGGAGGTCGAGAGATGGGTTTATACAAGTCAGCAAAGGGAACAACAGTTTTTGGACATCTGGTCTGGGTGGATGTATTACTCCATAGAAATGGATAAGAACGATTAGTCATCCCAGTGAAATTGGAGTCCTTGGAGTCCTTGATAGGGCTATGTTATAGTTGGGTGATCTGGTAGGGTGCCATTGTCCCTGTCTGCCTAGTGTCCCAACCTATACTCAGCTATATGTAACCGGTCAGCATTCTGTTTTTTTTGTGACACGACAATTGGTTAGGACACTTGTGGAGAAAAGAAATCCAATTTTTTTAGTTCTCAGAAATAATGAAGAGTTATGCTTGTTTGTTTGAGGTTTACTCTTTTTCCCCTCTTTCCCCTATCCCCCTTTTAGTTTCTGTTCCTTCCCTTGTTCCCACTATTTCTTTCTTGTTCTAGATGATTCCTCAGGGGTCTGGCCTCCTGTGGCGGTCAGAGAAATTTCACATTGAGCCTAGTTAGCATCGCTTTTGTTGTATTATATGTATGTAGAAAGGTTCTTACCCACACAGTCCACTCCTGCACAACCTGAGTTATGACTACTATTGCTAGAGTGGATTGGGGGGGGGGGGGGAGCATTCTCTTTTTGTGTCTATAATAAATGTACAATGTGGAGCTCGTATGATGGCTCTACCCTTATTAATGGGCTGTATTATTACTAAAGATGATGATCAGATGTGATGTCTGCCTTACAGATGGAACATACCCTGGATGTTTAAACTTTTATGTTCTTGTCTCTCTACAAGTGGAACATTAAAAATGTCCTGTTCATCTCAAAAACATGCCTGGGGTGTCCTAATACTGTCTGTAAATGGGGTCCTTCTCTTTGATGTACAGAAAGTACTGCAGAAGCACTGACATTTAAAAAGGAAACTTTTTTTATTTTTTAATCCAGCACACATACCCCCCCCCCCCCCCCTCTAAGAATCATCTATGTATTTTAGAGGGAATTTGGAGGGGCATGTGTGCTGGTTTTTTTTTCTTTTTAAAACTAAGAAGCTGGAAAAGATAACTATGAATTTAAATGGTATATATTTTTTCCTTTTAAATGTCATGTTTGCTGTAGAACAGCAAGAATGAAAAAAAAAATGCAAGTCTCCTCCAAAATGCATATCAAACCCTTTAAATCTGATATGGATTTGAATGGGGTACCTCACACAAAAAATGCATGTGGTCTGCCAGGAAACCCTTCAGGTATGGTGCAGATTTTAGGAGGGGGACTCCATGCAAAAAAAAAGCAAAAAAAAAAAAATGCATGAGGTCTCCCTAAAACCATACCAGACCCTTACTCTGAGCATGCAGCCTGGCTGGCCAGGAAAGGAAGGGGAGAACCAGGATGCGCTCCCCACTCCCTGAACCATACCAGGCCATATGCCCTCAATATGGAGGAGGGGTTGCCTTGCCAGGAGGAATGTAGATTCAGACCAAACATTGAGCTCATTTCTAATAGTACTAGGCAGTATTACACTTTGCCCCCCTTTCATAGGTACTGCCATATTGCCCATTGCACCTTACAAGAATTTAGATAAACCTTCCTCACTTTAAAAACCTAATCCTCTTTCCTCCAATCATATACTAACTATGTGCAACCACAACCTGTCAGGTCAATCCAGGTGTATTCTTGCAGTTTTAATCTATTCCATTAGTAAGATGCTATAGTATGACATCCAGCATGTTCTAACAACAGGGAAATCAAACTGCCATTGGAAGTGCTGAAACATTCCTAAACATGATTAACTTCTGAAGCAAATAAATGTACTTTCTTACATCATGTACATTAAACTGATCACCTAATCAGATGCTGAAACTGATTGCATGTGCATTTCTGAATCAACTGGGAAAACTGTTTATGCACAGCGGAATTTCCAGAAACCACAGTGATAATGCTTTTTTTCCCCTTTATTCTCTATTGAGTAAAGTACAATAGCTGTTCATGATGTTTGGCAACTGTACAACATAAGATTTAGCAGCTGTATTGCTTGTTACAAGCATCACAGTGTTCAGAAAGCTGAAGCAAGCGTATCACTCTCATTTACTCATCTTAATCACCTGAATGATCTATGGTTGAAAGGATACAAAGTGGTCAGTTCACAAAGATGTTACAGTTATTTTAACCACTTTTGGACTGGAAAGTTCTAACCACTTAATGACCAGGCCATTTTTCGCGATACGGCACTGCGTTATTTTAACTGACAATTGTGCGGTAGTTCAACGCTCTACCCAAATAGATGGAGGCGCGTGCACACTCACCAGCTGGGAAGACAATACACAGGGCTGGCGGCCATGATTTCCGCCGGGAAACCCACGATCGCTCCCCGTGAAGAGAGAATGGCGGTCTGCTGTTGTAAACATGGCAGACCGTTGTTCTCTCAACTATCAACACAGAGCTTTTTGTTACTCCTATTTAGGAACACAGGTCACTGTTGATTTAACAAATCCACCCCCCCCACACAGTTAGAAAACACTCCCCTAGACTCACATTTAACCCTTTGATCGCCCCTGGGTTAACCTCTTCCCTGTCAGAGTCATTATTACAGTAACAGTGCATATTGTTAGCACTGATTACTGTAGTAATGTCACTGGTCCCCCCCAAAAGTGTCCAAAAAGTCAGTTAGGGGTCTGATCTGTCCGCCACAATGTCACAGTCCCACTAAAAATCGCAGATCACCACCATTACTAGTAAAAAAAAAAAAGAAATAATAATAAAAAGGACATAAATCTTTCCCCTAGTTTGTAGACGTGATAACTTTTTTAGCAAACCAATCAAAATAAGCTTATTGGGATTTTTTTTTACCAAAAATATGTAGCAGAATACAAATTGGCCTAAAATTATGAAAAAATTTGATTTTTAAATTTTTTTTATTGGAAATGTTATATAGCAGAAAATGAAAAATATATTTTTTTTTTCAGAATTGTCGCTCTTTTTCTTGTTTATAGCACAAAAAATAAAAATCGCAGAGGTGATCAAATAATCAAAAGAAATCTCTATTTGTGGGAAAAAAGGACATCAATTTTATTTGGGTACAGCGTGACACGACCTCGCATTTGTCAGTTAAAGTAACGCAGTGCTGTATCGCAAAAAATGGCCTCATCATTAAGAGGGTAAATCCTTTCTGGTCCAGAAGTGGTTAGGCAGAATTTACTAAAAACTGAAATATCAGTTTTGTGTGGAATGGCCCTTTGAGCTACAATAAGTTCAGATCATTAAAAAAAGTGACAGGTGAATAGCATGAGAAGCAACAGTGTATGACACTCAATCTGCAATTGTTTACAACCAAACCATAACATTTTTTTAAATAATGAACATTAACCCTCCTCTTGTGTTAGGGTCAAAACTGACTCGTTTTCAGGTTTTGAATGTCTATAAGTATCACATAAATTTGTTTATTGCATCAAGATTTTTTTACTTTGTCAGGAACCTCTATTTAAACAATGTAATAGAAAAATAATCCTTTTCACTAAATTAAAAAATACTGTGGTGAAAATTAAGACGTTCATGGTGTTAGGGTCAATTCTGACCCAGTTATAATATAGGATTTTAGGACACTAATTAGTGCCAAAACTGAAATCATAAACACTCTCTCTGCTTAGTAACAGTGACAGCCAATCCCCTCTCAACCCTGTGAGCTGTAGTTAGGGAGGGGCCTATCTCTTTTCCTGCTTGTCTTCTTCTCTAAATAAAGTGAAGAAACATAGGACAAATTCATTTCAGAGTTGCTGACTTTATTTTACCATTTTTTAAATTTGACAATGAGAGGTATGCTATCAAAAGAAAGGTCTAGGGGTCATACCAAAAATATTAAAACCAATCTTTTCAAGGATAAAGAAGCCTAACAAGGTAACCAAGAGGTAAGAAACAAATTTGATGATAAATAATTATTCAGAGGGTATTTTATGGCTGATTTAAAACACGGGTCAAAACTGACCCTAACATCATGGATAGTAACGGAATTCTAACATAAGAGGAGGGTTATGTTTGTGTTTATTTACCTAAAATATTAATAATGTAAAGCCACAAAATGCTGCATGATTAATCTGTAGCAATGCAGGGTCAAACATGTTGAGACAATTGTGTAAATATATAACACTTTAACAAAATCAACAAACTATCTCTGAATACACATTAGTGTTTTTTTTTAGCTTGGCACATGTTATCTGTAGGTTTTTAATCCAAAATGTAAAAAAAATGTCTCTATTAGGTAATTAAAGCTGTTGAGGAAGGTTATCGATTGCCAAGTCCCATGGATTGCCCGGCTGCTCTTTATCAGCTCATGCTGGATTGCTGGCAGAAGGACCGGAACAGCAGGCCCAAGTTTGAAGAGATTGTCAGCATGTTGGACAAGTTGATCCGTAACCCAAGTAGCTTGAAGTCACTTGTTAATTCATCTAACAGGTAAAACATAATTTTAGAACACTTAAATTATGATCTTGTTATATATTTTGTAAACTAAAACATTGCAAACCATGATATAGCTCCTCATAGTAATATTGTGTCTACCTTGCAAGCTCTGTGTTTCCTAGCTACAATAGATATGAAATACCTTATCGTTTTTCATTCAGCCTCCCTGAATCATCACTATTGAAAAACTGTAGCATACTTCCAGTTTTCCATTGTCGTGCCACCTTGCATGCTTTTTTATTCAGAGTACAGGACAACATGCCAATGCTCCGTGTGCTGTACACTAACATATAGTGTAAACTGATAAATCCAAATGAAAGCCAGCACTCATTAAACATAATGTGTTAGCCTCATAATTCATAAATCATCTATGCAGAAGCAAAACTTCCTTGTCAAGACCCCTCTGTATATTGTAGTCTCTGGGATCAAACAGAATATGGAATGTCCCAGGGTACCACAACCCACCCAAAACAATCCCAGGTAGGGGGTATCCCCTGCTATATTTCATACCAAACGGTCAATAATAGACCGGGGAGCACAGCAACCAATCAAATATGACAGAGAACCAAAAAGAAAAAGAGGTTGCAATAATGTAGCTCAACACTGGTTTGTGAAAAATTTAAAAAAATTTTATTAAGGTAATTGTAATAAAAATGGTAAAAGAACCATACACAGTAATGATGTCAGACTTTACAAAAGCACCTGTGAGATCTCTCCCATAGATAACCAACTTGTCATACTCTATAAAAACACTATGAGCTCAAATACACTCCACCCAACGCCCAAGGCCACCCCAGCCCACACAGACAGCCCACCAATCCACCCTCCTAAAGAAGAGTGCAGGGGCGCGTGAAACGCATTGACGTCACGCATTGGGCTCGTTACTCCACCCTACACCCCAGTACACGTGCCTTCCTGCAGAGCCGGCTGACACTTAGGGGCAACTAACTGACCAAGGACTCCTGGAGGGAATCGGCAACACTGGATATGATCTATAAGAGATTACCAGCTACAGCTCAGTTCGCCCATCATCCGGCTCACCACCGAGTGAACACCTGTAAGATTCCATTTATATATCGGCCCGGTCAGGGACCAATATCTCCTATGTTTTTCCCCTGCTATGGATTGGTAAGAGGAATCTTTAAATCATATTGCTGCTACATCCTGATCTATATACCGGAGACATTGCTTACAAGCTGGGACTTATCCCTAGCTGTTTTTCTACAACAAACTACCATCCAGAAGTGATAAGACATGGTGTGAGCTGGGCGAACTGCTCTATCTTTTGATATCCACTTGACAGAATGGACTTTGAGTTCATGACACTGTGATTATGCTGTGGAGTCCAGAAGCTGGACACTGTGTTTGGATCGAATAGCTTCCTGAACTAATCTCTTCACCCTGAATTATCTACAATAATTTCTGAATCCTCTTAGGAGTTCTCAACATTGGCATGTATGACAATATGGATATGGCACAGCTACTCTCGGACACAATGGGTTATCATTATCACCATCCACTAAATTTGTAGGAGTGACATATTCCATGTTCAATTTATCCACTCCACTGCCGCGACATAAATTTCCCTCCTACTACAAAGCCAATAGTCCCTAGAAGTCTGAAATACGGCCAGGGGATCAGTGTACTGAGATCATTTGTGATTTTTGCCAAAAACTAAATCATCTTATATGCACAGCAATCTCCAGGAGCAATCTCTGATCCTCTATCTCGGTGCAGTGCAATATTGGTGGGCTGTCTGTGTGGTCTGGGGTGGCCTTGGGCGCGGGGTGGAGTGTATTTGAGCTCATAGTGTTTTTACAGAGTATGACGAGTTGGTTATCTATGGGAGAGATCTCACAGGTGCTTTTGTAAAGTCTGACATCATTACTGTGTATGGTTCTTTTACCATTTTTATTACAATTACCTTAATAAAGATTTTTTTCAATTTTTCACAAACCAGTGTTGAGCTACATTATATTGTAGTCTCTAACCCAGGTCTAATAAAGCTCCCATCCACCAATAAATTGAATAAAGAAGAAGTATGGCCAAAGTTCTTTTGGTCAATCTTCTATGGATCACAGGAGTGCATTTAGTTCTGCACTCCTGGGACACGTTTTTGGCCAACAGCGGGCTAAAGTCTGCTGTAGGCTGACAACATTGAGCTGGTCCAAGCTCTGAAGAAATCTTGATTTTAATTTCAAATCCACCCAGATGCTTTGACTGGCAGCTGAGAGCCTGAGTGTGGTGGGTAGGAAAGTGCGCTGATTCAATATAGGGTGTGCTGCTACCTTAGAGTGTATGTTGTAGAATGGGTAAAGAAATCAGGTGCGCTGCCCTAGTGCATATGTGCAACATACAAATGATGCAAACAAATAAACCAAAAATGCAATAATAATGCAATTCATGTAAAACAAAAAATGTCCAGAAGGTGACTAGTGATACACCAATGTGCAATATACGTCCATGTTATAAGTCCATAAATAAAGTGCAAAGAATGGTGACATAAACTTCCAGCTTGGGGAAAGGTGAACTGTGATTGGAAGGTGCAAAGTCCCACCACCAGCTTGGCCTCGTACCAGAAGTTAAACGTTAAGGGCATATATGAATATGACCGCTCCAAAGGTCATGCAGCCAGGTAGAAAAGTTCCCAGAAATACAGAAGGCACTCTGTCACACTCGTGCTCCCTAGACTCTTACCGGACAAAAGCCAAACAAGAAGCCTGGTTCTATGGTGATGAGTGGTCCTGCCGGGGGTTACTGGACTCTAGGATGGCTGATGTAGTTGCTTGTGTCCAAGAGGAACAGACCCAGTCAGAAAGCCTGATGAAAGAAGATCCTGCCAAAGGTGGCTAGACTCTGATTGGCTGCTGTAACTCCTTAGTCTGGTTGACCTCAATAATAGGGGACACAACAGAGGGGACCGCAATGGTGCATTACCAACAGTATATTTTTATTAAAACAAATGGTTGCACTTACAGCTGTGAAGACAATAATAGCGAGTTCCCTCACGGAGGAGCTGTATGGCGGGGTCCGCCTGCAGTGCGGACCGCTGCCTGGTCTAGATGTGATGATGCGGCACCTCCTCCCTGACGCGTTTCTCCCGATAGGGCATCCACTTAGATAGGAGGTCTCTATGACTGTTTGTTTGTTTTTTTTTAAGGAGAGATTATTTACCAGGAGTAAATAATCTCTCCTCAAAAAATGAAACATGCCATAAGCCCAGTCCTTTGACTGTGCTGGGCTTCTGGTGTGTCTCTGCTTTAAGGAGGAATTTGTTAACGGTTTAAAATTTGAGGAACCCAACACATATATCCTCTCCTGAACATAAACAGGGGGAGCCCAGCTTCTTAATGTTTAACTCTTTGTTAGGACAGACAGTGTTCAAATAAAGCTAACTAACAACTGATACGCAGAGTATAGAAAGAGTTAATTGTAGTAAACATTAACTCCCTAGCCCTCTATGCATAGCATAAAACAACTTTCAGAGTTTTCAAAAAATAGCAAGTAAAATATAAACAGTATTTTCTAACTGACACCATGACATCACTACCCTTCCCCTCCACTGCATACACTCAGAGAACACCTTGTATTCAGGATGCCTAGCAAGTGCCTATCAAGCAACCCCCTGTAGTCAGTATGCAGTGGAGTAGCCACTCAGCACAGGATCTGGAAGACTACAACAATCACTATAGTAGCACTGTCTACTATAGTGATTTAACAAAATTGGAAATTGAAGTGCTGCACCACTGCTAAGAGGTCCAGATACAACTTCATTCCAATAAAATGGGGACAATCCAAAAAAAATCCAGTGGGTTTTGGGGTCCAAGAGCCACCCCCCCCCTTCATCAGAGCTTAACTGATAACAATGTAATCAGCTTCCCCAGCAGTCCATCAGTTATGAGATTTCTCCCCACTTCCTGTTGTCTCCCTCCGTTTGTAAGTAGGAGTCGTTTGTAGGTCGGATGTTTGTAACCCCGGGGACCGCCTGTACTGACTATTTGAAACAGTTAAGGACAGAATGTTAGAATTTTTATGCTGTCTGTATTCTGTTGGGGTGATTTCCCTTCATTTCTTATGCTGGAGGCTTAACAGAAAGTGAGAGGAGACAGTATTTCTCCAAAGGAAGTGGACATCTCGAGACAACTGTAACATTTAGGATTTCCCTTCACTTCCTGTGGCATAACAGTACTTACCTTGACAAATAGAGAGGATAAATCTCCCAAGGGACACTGACAGCAATAAAAACCTGATGGTGGTTCAAACTGTTAAACTGTTCCCTACTCTATCCAAAGCTAAAAAATAGTTTGGCTAGAAATATACTTCAGAATATATTTTTTAAAGCCATTAATGTAACTTTCACCAATTATTCACTGATGGTCAATCACTATTATCAATCACTACTGAATTAAAAAGTGTAGATGGAAGATTCACTTGAAGAAAATGTCAAGTTTGCTTCTTAATAAGTACAGTATGTCCCTTTAAAGCATAAGTCACAGTGACTTTTGCACTACATTTTACTTGGAAATGTCACAACAGAGGATCAGGAAAAATGCAGTCATAAATGTCTAGAATGCTGCAAAATGCGCAAAAGCCAATAATAAACATTTAACCCCTGTAAGAGCTTCAGCAGCCTGGCTCAGCAGTATAATAAACATGAGGACTTGATGAGAGGGAAACTGTAATAGGATAATAATGATGCTATTGGCTGACACTCAAGGTCACATCAAGAAATTAAATTATGTTAATTATGAAAAATTGTGCTGCTACCTGTAAATTACTGGGAGTATAAAAATATCTGCTGACTAAAATGCCATTCATTAATTGCAAATTGCTGGCATAAGTTTTCTGTAAAAATAGAATACATGTAGTAACAATTACTTCACACCACTGCCCCCTTTTCAGAAAGGCAAACACAAGAATATATGAAAAAAAGTAAAATATACTACAGATTTTTTTAAAGCTGAACTCCAAGCAGGCAATAAAAAAACAATAATTATATCCATGTATGTATTTTTTTTAATCGTTAAACGTATTTTAAATACTTGAATTTGACTTGAATTCAGCTTCTTATATTGCCCTATTGCAGTGATGACGGCACCCCAGATGTTTTGGAGCTACATTTCCTATGATGCTCATGCACTCTGCAGTGTAGATGAGCATCATAGGAAATGTAGTTCTAAAACATCTGGGGTGCCAAGGTACACCATCACTGGCCTATTCAGTAGCATTGACAGG
>NC_138768.1:528551855-528678587 GCF_965119305.1 Pelophylax lessonae | reverse complement strand
TGCCTTTGCTCGGTCCTGCTCTGGTATTCTGCTGACAGTTCCTCAGTCAGCCGCACGCTGCAGATGAAGGGAGGAGGTGGGGAACATTCCAGACATTCCACACATTCCAGACATATACGCGCGGAGAACGAGGAAGATCCTCTCTGCTCTGCTTCCTGTTTCCTCTCCTCAGCCTCACTTTCGTTCTCAGGACGTCACTGGTTGCTAGACGCCAGTCGGCTGGCCATTCTAGCAACCAGTCCAGCGCACAGTAAAGCTGCTGCTGCGGCTGCGGCGTCCTGGGGGATCAGATCAGGGAAACTGTCACCCTGCGTGGGGCCCCCAGACAAATTGCCAGTGTGCACATGCAGAAAGACGGCCCTGCCGGGCCCCCCTGACCCCGGGCCCTCGGGCAATGCCCGAAATGCCCGACTGGTCAGTCCGCCCCTGTATGTGTATATATTCTCCTATGGGGGGGGCCATGTTTTAAGGGGATCTATGTGGGGGGGCCAAGTTTTAAATGGGGATCTATGTGGGGGGGGCCAAGTTTTTAATGGGGATCTATGTGGGGGGGCCATGTTTTAAGGGGATCTATGTGGGGGGGGCCAAGTTTTAAATGGGGATCTATGTGGGGGGGCCATGTTTTAAGGGGATCTATGTGGAGGGGGCCAAGTTTTAAATGGGGATCTATGTGGGGGGGCCAAGTTTTAAATGGGGATCTATGTGGGGGGGCCATGTTTTAAGGGGATCTATGTGGGGGGCCAAGTTTTAAATGGGGATCTATGTGGGGGGGGCCAAGTTTTAAATGGGGATCTATGGGGGGGGGGCAAGTTTTAAATGGGGATCTATGGGGGGCCCTGTGGAAGACAATGCATGCTCAGTATGTAACCACAGACGAAAAGAAATGCATTACGCAATGTTGAACATTTAAACAATAGTTTATTTATTGAAACAAAGTACAGTAAAAATTAATTAATACTCTTTATTGTATGGAATCAAGCTGCCATGGCACTTGACCAGCAGGACTCATAAAGTAGTCAGTGAAATTCTCCCTGATGTTGGCCCCTCTGTAGTTTCCCCTGGTGTGGATCCACTCTGCGCCTTCCATATCATCCATCAGGGAGTCCTCGAAGAGGTATCCATCTCGTGATCTAACAAAGTTGTGGAGTACACAGGCAGCTTTGACGGCAATTATGGCGTTATCCGTGGTTAGAGTCAGTGGCGTGTGTAGAAAGCGCCACTTATTTGCCAGAATACCAAAACTGCACTCCACAACTCTGCGCGCTCTTGTGAGCCTGTAGTTAAACACTCTCTTTTCAACAGTCAGTGAGCGATTAGCATACGGGCGAAGCAGGTGTTCCGAAAGTGCAAAAGCCTCATCACCAACAAAAACAAATGGGAGGCTTTGCTGAGATGTTCCAGGCAGTGGTCGTTCATGTGGGAGGTCCAGGCTTTTTTCACGCAGCATTTTTCCAAAACTGGAGTGGGAAAAAATACTGGAGTCGAACTGCTCCCATATGAACCAACATCTATGTAGGTGAATGAGTAGTTTGCATCCGCCACTGCCAGCAAAACCAAAGAAAAATATTTTTTGTAATTGAAATATTTGGTGCCGCTACCAACTGGTCTCACAATCCTAATGTGCTTGCCATCTATAGCACCGACACAGTTAGGGAAGTTGCAGCGTTGCCAAAAAAGATCAGCTACAGAGATCCACTCCTCTTTGGTTGGTTTTCTCATCACCACATCTCTTAGGACCTCCCAGATGGCAATACAGGTATCACGAACAATTGTGCTCACAGTGGATTTCCCCAATTTGAACTCGTAATGCAGGCTTGCAAAAGAATTACCAGTTCCAAGGTACCTGAAATAAAAAACAGAAAGTTATTATTAGTCATGTTTTTCTCTTACAGAATTACTAATACGAACAAGATGGCGTAGCCTCAAGGATACCCTGCAAAGGTACAAGAGACTAGAACGTGAGGCGAGAAGTGGATCCGGTGCCCCCCCTAAGCGTCCCTATGCCTTTGCCAGATGTCTGGATTTTCTGCTACCGGTTCTAGAAATGCGGAAGTAAGTTTATTGTCAAATTCTCTTTCACTATTAACCCATCCTTCCTTCCCCCTCCCTCTTCACCCCACCCCCAACCCCCTCACCTTCCAATCCCCACCTATCATTCAAATTATATATTGGAGCGGATGATGAAAAGTTGTTTCATGTTTGTCATTGCAGCACACAAGCAAGTTGGGAGGAGGTGGAGAATGTGCAGGAGGAAGGGGAGGAGGAGGAGCATGCAGCTCAAGTTGATG
Organism: Pelophylax lessonae; assembly: GCF_965119305.1. Classification (NCBI taxonomy): domain Eukaryota; kingdom Metazoa; phylum Chordata; class Amphibia; order Anura; family Ranidae; genus Pelophylax; species Pelophylax lessonae. Next base: position 528,676,299 of record NC_138768.1, on the reverse strand, counting down.
AGGAAGAAGGCGTCGCATTTGCATGTTCGAATAGTAGTTCAAATATTCCTAACGTTGAGTCACAGAGTTTGGATGAGTCAGGATCCGCTCAAGAACCAGAACAGGGGTTTGAGGAAACTGACGTTTCCACGCCTTCCACCAGGCCTCAAAGTCGAGGCTCTACATCCCACAGGAGGAGAGTCAGCAGGGCAACTGCTGAGGCGGAAGACGAGCAGACAAAGCACTTAGTGGACATTATGTCAGGCATCAGCCAGCAACTAGATGCACATAAATGTCCTCACACACTATTTGCTCATAGCTTGGTGCCTCTTCTCAAAGAGGTCCCGTCTGAAAGGTATTTCGACATGAGAATGGCGGTACAAAACTGTATACATTTGTTCTCTGTACCACGACAGTTACCGCAAGACACTCCATGGTCCCCTCATTTCACACCCAGTCATTCTGCCATTCCAACAAACCCTTATCCGTCAAGTTTTGACCAATATCGGAGCATCCATGAGACCCCTAGATCCCAAATCCCATATCCTATTCCTTCCCCAATTCCCTCTGTAATCCCCCCCCACACTAGAACACCGGATGTCTCCACTTCTTCCCATTTCCCCCCCTCCAGCAGACCACCACCACCACCATCACAATCTAGTGCATTTTCCCCAAAAATACCTCCACCCTATCCACAATATAGGCCCCCAAGTGGACCGTCACATAGAACTCCATCCCCGCTTGTGCCATGGCTATATCCCAACACCGTGGATCATACACCCTCAGGCTCTTCAACACCACTTGATCTGGAGAGTTCACCAAATTTTTTGGATCTATAGTACACTTGCCACTGTATTGCCACGTTGACCTAAGTTGTCTTTTTTTACCTAATTTTTCTGGATTTTGTTCCTTTGTTCTTGTTACATGCAACAAAATAAAAAAAAAATAAAAACTTTTTTTGAAGTCAACTTTGCCATCATATCTGTCTGCATTCACTGTATTGCTAACTATGGAGAAAAAAAATACATGACTTTTCACAAAATATATCACACTTACCGTAATGTAACAAGCAATCTTTCAGCAGGCACAACACTGTTCCGGAAGGTGGTGTTCTGACGCTCCAAACGTGAAAAGAGCAGCCCAAGTAATTCGTCAAAACTAAAAAAAAACACAACACACGTAAGTGGCAAGCAAAAGGGGGGCGTGGGGAGCTTCAGGAATGATTCGGGGGTAGATATAGGTGAAAACAGAGAGAGAGGAAAAAGAGAGATGGGGAAAAAAGAGATATAGAGGGAAGCAGCAAAAAGAGAGAAGAAGAAGGAGAGACTCCCTCTCACATACTAACCTATTAACAGACATCCGAGTATAGTTGAAAAACTTCTCTTCATGTTGCCGGAGATCATGATAGAGGACATTGAACTGACCTCTCTGTTCCCTGTTTGAAATTATGGGATGAACCCAATACCTTCGTCTTCTCATCATCATCATCCTCATCCTTCTCCTCCTCCTATCCTTATTGATCAAGACTGCAGCAGTGGCAGTAGCAACTGCTGCCATGACCAAAGGCAAATGAAACATAGTGGCAATACACCAAAATACAGCACACTCTCCACAACGTAATCTCCAAACAAAACCACAGCTCACACTCCACGGTGTACTCTCCTCATAAAGACCAGGAAGTCCACCGGAAGTTAACACCCATTTCATTTGGATTGGCTGGAGCAAAAATCGCACCTGAGCTAATTAACATTATTATACGCAATGCGATTCGCATTGCAATCGCGCTGTACTATGGAAAAACGCAAGGTAAACTCGCACCGCAAATTCGCATTACAATCGCAAGCGCATCAGTGTGAACCGGCACTTAAAGGCATTTTTTTTTGTAACACTGTGACACCGTTAACCACTTCTGGACCAGAAGATTTTCCCCCTTAATGACCAGGCGTTATTTTAACGGACAATTGCGTGGTCGTGCGACGATGTACCCAAATAAAATTGATGTCCTTTTTTTCCCACAAATAGAGATTTCTTTTGGTGATATTGGATCACCTCTGCGATTTTTATTTTTTGCCCTATAATCAAAAACAGAGCGACAATTTAAAAGAAAAAAAAACAATATTTTTAACTTTCTGCTATATAAACCCCCCCCCCCAAAAAAAATGTCAAAATCAAAATTTTTTAACATTTTAGGCCAATTTATTTATAAATAAATAAATAAATAAATGTTTGAATAAATATAAAAATATGTGAGAATGCCTTCCACACTGCGAGCAGCAAACAAACAACGTGTTAACGTGATGAATGTGAAATTTGAGAGTATATATTGCGCTCAACAACAATATTCACAAAAAGTGCATAGGTGCATATAAATAAATATTTAAAACACAGTCCAATTGTGCTTAAAACCATCAATGGTGATTGAGGACCACAACAATTGATAAAAGCACAAACCCAGCATAAATAAATAAATAAATAAATAAATAAATAAATAACTAAAGTCCTTTTGGTGCTTAAATTATCAAGATGATTAAATAGTTAACCGCAGCAGTGATTAAAAGCACAGACTTGATAGAAGTGGTGTTTAGAACCTTCACCTCCACACCTTCACCCAGTGCTCTTAATAAATACTCCTTACCAGAAGGATATGACCCCTTGATTATAGGGGGTCACAACAAACATTGGTATCCACAACGAATCCAGGCCATCCACATAGCTTTTCCTCTCACCAGCAAGGATGTATACCAGATATTAGTGGAACTCCAAATAAGAGGACATATAGGGGCAATAAAAAGGAGACTCTCATAGTGCAGTATATCAGTATAATCAACATTTTATTGATACAAGTTGCACTTACTACTTTTGGTATATTAGTCCGCCTTATTGCAATCAGAATCACGGTTTGTTGGTGTGTAGAACGCCGCTCCACGCTTGCGTTCCGCCAACGCGGAAGTCTACGGTCTCACGTTCCCGACGCACGTTTCGTCAGGCCGTGCTGACGTCATCAGGGGATACAAAATATACACCAACCCGCACATGTTGTAGCACGCAGGCTGGCGGGATCAAGCCATCGAAGCACCCAACTGATGTCAACTGTTCAACTAAGCGTTTCATGTCATTACAGAAAGGACTTTTAAATCACATTGGCACAGTAGTTTGCACTTCTGCTTTGCAGCACTAGGGTGGTTGATTCAAATTTCAACCACAACACTACCTGCGTGGAGTTTCCACAATCTCCCTGTGCTTTCCTCTCACACTCCAAAGACAGGCTGACTAACCCTAGTATATGTAAGTGTGGTAGGGACCTTAAATCCTAAGCTTATTTAGGTACTGACGTGAATGTACAATATATTTTAAGTGCTGTGTAAATTGTCAGCATTTTATAAATACCTTTAGTAATTGAATAAATACATTTGTAGCTTGATTTCCTTTTTTCCTCCCATTTATGTTTATATGCTAAATTGCCTGATAAATAACTTTTGTTCAACAGAAAATTGAAATCGCTGATATGAGGCAAATCTCACTTAATGAGTTATGATTGATACACTTAGCAAATTGGCCAATTATTCACAATTTTTAGCTGCTATTTTTTTTTTTTTCAGAAACAAATATGGGATTTTAAATGTCAGTGGTAATCTATCAAAGCATTGAAAATGTTCCTTTCATTTCAATAACATTTGGAAAGGGAGGCAAATCTGATTATAGTAATTTAATCTCTTAAATGCATAGCTTTTCAAAAGTCTTTTGAAAGAATTATATATGTCAAAAATTGTGCCCATAAAAGGTATATATATATATATACACATATACACACACACAGTTATGGTTACTTTTTACTGAAACAAACTCTGAAATATATACTATTAAAAGAGACTAATTTTTTTCATCCTTCAAAATGCATAAGAACTGTAACATTGAACTTTTCCTATTTGATTTATTTCACTCACTTATTCACTTTTGCCTCAACTATTGCATCTCCCTCCTCATTGGCCCATCTCTACACAGCCTATCCGCCCTTCAGTCCATCAGGAATTCTGCTGTCAGACTCATCCACCCAATCAACCACTCAGTATCTATCATCCCTCTCTACCAACCCCTTCATTATCTTAAACTTGCCCAGGGAAAACAATTTAAAATAAGAACAGCATACATTCACAACTTTGCCCCCAGCTACATCACCAACCTTATTTCAAAATATTACCCAGCTTGTCCACTTTACTCCTCCCAAGACCTCCTGTTCTTTAGCTTACTTGCCGCCCCCTCTCATGCTCATATCCAGGACTTTTTCATAGCCTCTCCCCTCCTGTGAAACTCCCTACCTAAACCTTGACGCCTATCTCCTACTTTACTTGGGTGATCCCTGAAAACTTAACTCGTCAATCTGTCCTGCTTCTACCTAACAACTGAAATAACATTTTTGGAAAACTCACCGCCACACAATTTTATCTTTTGTCTCATTTATCCTTCCCTTTTAGATTGCAAACTCTCACAAGCAGGCCCTCCTGACCCCCTTTAATGTAACTGTATTGTCTTCCTTTATTTTGTAAAGCACTGTGCCAACTATTGGTGCTATAAATCCTGAATAATAATAATAATAATGATATTAATTTGCTCTCTTTTGATCTGTTAAACACGCCATTAAAAGTGTTTTGTTATATGTGTTCGATAAATACAAAAATTACCTGTTGACTCCTGTGCCCTTTGCCTCTGTTGACTGTAGAGAGGAGAAATGGATATGATCTGTAATTCTCACACACTCCCTGTCCTAGGATGACAACGCTTCCCCTCCATAAATACAGTACAGTTCAGGTAATGGGAAGTGTGTCTGTAGGACAAGAAGCATGTTACTTGCAAAATTACTAGGTGAAAATAAAGGAAAAAAGACTGCAAAAGAAAACTATTGACCACAATGGTTCACAAGAATTAATGAATTCTAGCGTATGAAATCTTACTTCTTGTATAGGATATGCATATTATACACTGCGAAAAAATTAAAGGAACACTTTTTAAGTGTAGTATCAAGTCAATTAAAATCCTGGGATATTGATCTGGTCAGTTAAGTAGCAGAGGGGGTTGTTAATCAGTTTCAGCTGCTTTGGGGTTAATGAAATTAACAGCAGGGGCACTAGATGGGCAACCTCCAAAACTGGAATGGTTTTACAGGTGAGCTCACTGACATTTTTTTCCCCGGCTCATCTTTTCTAACTGTTTTTCACTAGTTTTGGATTTGGCTAGGGTCAGTGTCACTACTGGTAGCATGAGGCGATACCTAAACCCTATAGAGATTGCACAGGCAGTCCAACTCCTCCATGATTGGCACATCAATACGTGCCACTGCCAGAAGGTTTGCTATGTCTCCAACCACAGTCTCAAGAGGTGATTCCAGAAGACAGGCAGTTACTTTAGGAGAGCTAGACAAGGCCAAAGAAGGCCCTTAACCCATCAGCAGGACCGGCATTTAATCCTTTGTGCAAGGAGGAACAGGATGAGCACTGCCAGAGCCCTACAAAATGACCTCCAGCAGGCCGATGGTCTAAATGTCTCCGACCAAACAAACAATAAAAACAGACTTTATGAGGGTGGCCTGGGGGCCCAATGTCCTCTAGTGGGCCCTGTGCTTACTGCCCGGCACCGTGGAACTCGATTGGCATTTGCCATTGAATACCAGAATTGGCAGGTCCGCCACTGGTGGCCTGTGCTTGTCACAGATGAGAGCAGGTTCATCCTGAGCACATAGGGCAGATGTGAAAGGGTCTACAGAAGCCATGGAGAACTTTATGCTGCTTGTAACATTGTTCAGCATGACCGGTTTGGTGGTGGGTCAGTGATGGTCTGGGGAGGCGTATCCATGGAAGGACGCACAGACCTCTACAGGCTAGACAATGGCACTCTGTTTGTCATTAGGTATTGGGATAAAATCTTTGGACCCATTGTCAGACCCTACACTGGTGCAGTGGGTCATGGGTTCCTCCTGGTGTACGACAATACCCGGCCTCATGTGGCGAGAGTATGAAGCCAGTTGCTGGAGTGTCACTCGTCTGACCTAAATCCAATAGAACTTCCCTGGGACATTATATTTTGGTCCATCTGATGCCGCCATGTTGCACCTCAGTCTGTTCAGGAGCTCAGTGATGTCCTGGTCAAGATCTGGGAGGAAATATCCCAGGACACCATCTGTCGTCTCAAAAGGAGCATGCCCTAACATTTTCAGGCATGCATACAAGCAGGTGTTGGCCATACAAACTACTGAGTATCATTTTGAATATCTGCAATGAAATTTCAGCAAAATGAACTAGCCTGCTGCAACATTTTTTCATTTTGATTTTCCGGGGTGTCTTTAAATTCAGCCCTCTGTAGATTGATTATTTTCTCTTTCAATAAACAATGTGGCATCCTTTCGTTCCTAACACAATACCCAATCCATATCAGTATAGATATCCATCATTATATTTTTCCCCATTGAGATCTGATGTGTCTTCAAAGTGTTCCTTTAAGTTTTTTTGAGCAGTGTACTACCAAATATATATCTACCCTTGCATCCAACTCATCAGCTGAGATATTCTGAAGCCTTTCTCAGCACATACATAGTTTCGGTCAAAACCAACTACCCTAGTCACTTCACACCCCATGCCATTATCTTCACCTTCCATACCTCAGCCTATGTGTCCCACCCAGCTGTCCTTAAAACCCTCCTTAATTTCTATTTTCTCCCCTTCTTTTTATCTTCTTTATTAATATGTATTTTCTTGATTTTAGGTCTTACTTCTACCTATTATTGGACACCATTAGTTAGCTCACCCTACGCCATTGCAACAACTGCTCACTGCTGCGCATGGCAGGTTATTGTTTCCAGTTTGCCGCCTCTTGTCTCCCATTCCTATAACACTATAATTAAAATTGTTGGGAAAACCAAGGGAGACTCTGATACAATAGTTAAAGAGACACAGGCCTGACTGTCTTGATCCTTTAAATGCTATTTACTTTATTGTCATTTGACCACCTCATGTCACAGAATACTGCATGGATATTTATTTATGACAAAGTATGCTCTCTGGCTCTTTATTCCTGTATCCTCACGCACAATTTTTGTAAAATATGTCATAACTCTGTGATGACATTTGCTGCCCTCTATAAATAAAGATTTATTTTTTTTTAAATGCAGCCACCACATCTAAAGACTGATATTCTGCAATATATTAAATGTATGTTACTGGGTTTGGACACACTTTGACTTTTAATTTAAAATATTATTACAAAACAATATACCATATTTAGGAAGTATTGTGGTCGTTTTCTCATATTTGCAAGTTGGTTTTAGTAAAAAAACATGTCTATGATATACTGTAGTGGAGTGCTCATTTGCTCACTTGGGTTCCTGAACAAGCTCAGGGAGGATGTGTTTCTCCGCTTCCCTCCCTCAGGCGACTCTGTGAGTGACGCTATTTATGAGGATAAGAGTCACTGTGAGTGACGCTATTTATGAGAATAAGAGCAAGTAGCTGTTGCATAAGGGCCTAGGTCACCTGCTGGTGGCACTGTGGTTCCAATAGCTGAAGGTTGGAGTGCTGGTGTCCACCAGTGGGTGTCTCCCAATGGTCATTAGATCTCAGTAATAAGTCTCCACCTGAGCAGGTAAGGTATAACCCCACATCTAGCTTCCCTCAGCCCCTCAGTGTATTACCTGTGTACCATATACCTGGTAACTGATATTCAGTTCCTGATCCTAATCCTAATTCCAACTGTTATCATGTTCCTGTTCTTTTTCCAGTACCGCCACCCTGTACCCTGCAACCTCATATCTGCTCCCTTGCTTCTGATCGCAGTTCTGGTCCTCTTTTTGATCTGTCTTGCTGGTTGTTCCTCGCATCTCCTTGAACCCTGTTTATCTATGTTCGTGCTTTGTTTGTGTATATTGTATTATAGTTAACCTACTTGTTAGGTATTCTGTCATTTGGTTTATTGTTCCCATATATTTTCACTTTTTCCTTTTATACTGTTTGATGGTGTTAGATGGGTTTTGATTCATTATTAACAAATGTTACTGTTCTTCAGACTTTAGGGGGGCCGGACTGTGGCCAGTGGGAGTAGAAAATGCCCCAGCATCAGTGGGAGTAGACAATGCTCCATCTTAGGTTTTAGTGGGAGGAACAGTGACCCATTGTTGGTATCAGGAAGAAAAACAGTGCCTATCAGTGGAAGGAAAAGTGCCCCAGTTGTGGATGTAATAGTATCTCATTGGCTGGATAGAAGCAAGCAAAGGGCTTTCAGGTTGGAGACCACTGGTATAGAGTCTTATAGGCCATGCAGCCAAATATTACCTTGATTGAGGCACATATTTTTTTTCTGTAAAGAGAATATGTTTGTGCAGATTTCATAATCTATTTTATATTATTCTGCAGTGTATGCATAATTTATTCCTGTCCTACTGCCTTTGAGGGGCAGCACATAAGACCAGAGTGTCAATAGACACTCTGACCTCAGTGCAGCTCAGTAAAGCATGGTAAAACTACAGGATCAGCATTAGTGAGTTCTCTGCCAGGCCATAGTGCCTGTCACACAAAATGACGCTGCATCCAAGCCCTTTAAATAACACAGAGCCTATTAAAAATGTAGGTTGAGTGTCACTGGACACAGCGCTGCTTGCCACAGGCACAGCAGTCAGGCAGGAAAATGTGCTCAGCGATGTGCACAGCGCTGCTGGCCACAGGCACAGCAGTCAGGCACGAAAATGTGCTCAGCGATGCTGAAACTACACTTTTAACAGGCTCCACATCACTAGGCTTACAGTGCATGTGTTTGGGCACAGGTGGCACTGTTGCCTGAGGAAGCCAGTGTCTTGGACAGCATCTGCCTCTCAGATGGCCTTACTCATAACTCCAATAGAGTCGCTTGCAGGGACACTGTGCAACAAATATGATACTATCACTCCAGGGTATTCTTTTTAGGTAGTAATTAGGCATGACTACAGAACTCTTCTACCTTTTGTCTCTTCTCTATAACACAGTCCAAACTGAAATAAAATTATTCTTGTTTAAATTCCATCACTGGGTTAAAGTTAGATGAATGTTTTAGTCAAGGACGTGATATCATTTTTCAGTGTATACTTCAACAGAGGAACCATTATCATATGTCATTCCTAATATCAAGTCAGCCAGTGCTTTCTGAGCTTGGTGTCTCATCTATTACCAAGTGGGATTGTTTCCCATCTGTTTAGTCCCAGTCCAATCTGTGTTCATGAACTGTATTTATCTAAAATCTCAGAGCATAATCAATGTAGGATGTGAAAATGGAACTTAGGTAAAGTACCTGAAAGAGGCCAAATATTATCAGCACTTTTGGTGTCAAGGAATCTCCTAGGTGACTTTAATAATGATTGTGTATGTCAAATCTCCACACTGCTTTACAGAGTACACAAAACCATTTACATCAGTCTTGGCCATCTAAGACATTTACTTTCATTCTGAGATGTCATTGTAGGGCATACATGTTCTGACCACAGGGACTCCATACGCTGGATGAGGTAAAAATCCATCAGAATAGGGTTAGGAGCGAGTAGGAATGTATGTGATAAGGACTTTATTTAGCAGTTAGGCACATGTAACACACATGCAAAAGAAAGGATTATAATACCCACATGCTACACATATGAATTTAATGGGCGGCCAATGTTTCTGTGCTGAGAGCATGCAGCACAGATACACTTTAAGTGCTAGAGTTGGCGTTATTTAAATTATTTTTATTATTCAAAGCAAACTCCCTCATCCATGCATGTCTCCATGCTTTATTTTGCTGAGAAATCATTTTGAAAAACACCCCCTGGCATTTCTGGCAGTGGCCATCTTGAGTAGGGGCAGATGATTCATGTATCATTTACTTCCTGGAATCCATTTGCCCTTAGCTCAGCAGTAGGCTGAGCTTAGTACCCTCCCTCCCCTCCTGAAGACTGCTGGAATGTATGGCATAATTTGCCTAGGCATAGAAACCAATAAGTAACTAAAGAAATGTAAAAAAAAAAATTAAAATAAATATGATATACTTTCTTATCTATTTACTAATAAAAAAAAATTGTTTCTCTGTGCCTTTGTGCTGAGTGGGTCAAATGGGAGTGGTTTCATAATGATCTGTCAGCTGCCGAAACTGCTCTACTGGCCCTGCATCCATTTGGATGTGTTCCTATTGGGAGTATCTCACCAAAAATTAAACTTTTGTTGCAGGGGATGCCTCAAATCTGACTTGTATCTTAGTGCAGACTTCTGGGAAAATTGGTGAGCCAATTACACAAGCAGGAAAAAAAAGTCTTACCTTTACACATACGTTAAAATGACTTGAAAAGTCAAATGTAAAATATGTTCTGTTCTAAAATTAGAGCTCATATGTATAATAAAAACATATATGTTTTTTTACTAGGTCCAGTCAGAAGTAGATTTAACTGTCAACATTCCATTAAGCGCCGGTTCACACTACCGCGACGCTACTTCCCGGGGCGACCTCCGAGATTGCGGTGCGAGCAGCGCGCCGCGACCTCGGAGCGGCTGCCACGGACTTCATAACATTGAAGTCTATGGCGGTCGCCTCCTGGTCGCCCCAAAGAAGCTCCGGACCCTTTTTCTAGGTCAGAGCGACTTGTGTCGCTCCTATTAGAACGGGTCCGCAGCTTCCCTATGGGAGGCGACCTGCGGCGACTTGTGAGGCGACCAGGTCGCCTCACAGGTCGCCCTAGTGTGAACCGAGGCTAATCAGATTTTATTTTGAAATTTTTGTAACAAACACAAAGAAAAAAAAAAAAAAGAAGAAAAAACACACAAGAGGAAAAGAAAGAAATCAATTTAACAGATAAAACATTGATGTCATCAGTACTTTTAGTTTATTATCATCTATATATCTAGTTTTCCAGAAGATATCCTAAAGCAACTGATACACTATATTATTTCATATTTTTAATATAAAAAAGGTTTTCCTATAGGAGGCATGCCTGTCCAAGGAGAGATAGACCAAGAGGAGAAAGGTGTCATGGTCTTACCTTCTTGCTGTTCTCCTTCGTTTGACATGTGCTGGCGGCCATCTTGGTTTCTGGGTTTCTTCTAGCCTCCCACCCTGCGGCTCCTCCTTTCCACTGGAAGGAGCTGGATGCCTTACTCATATATATAGGAGGTCTGTGGCTTCAGTTCCTTGCTTGGTCCTCCTGTGTTCACATGCTTCTAAGACTGCTGCTGCTTCTGGTCCCTGATCCTGGCTTCGTCTGACTACCCTGCTGGTTCCTGATCCTGGCTTCGTCTGACTACCCTGCTGGTTCCTGATCCTGGCTTCGTCTGACTACCCTGCTGGTTCCTGATCCTGGCTTCGTCTGACTACCCTGCTGGTTCCTGATCCTGGCTTCGTCTGACCACCCTGCTGGTTCCTGATCCCGGCTTCGTCTGACTACCCTCCTGGTTCCTGACCTCTGGCTTCGCAAGGACTCTGCCTCGGTTTCGCCATCCGTTTGGACTTTTGCTTTACAGCTTGATTTTCAATAAAGCCTTCTTATTTTCACTTATCTGTTGTTGTACGTCTGGTTCATGGTTCCGTGACATTAGGACCAAGCCATGAATTCTGACGGTACAGGGCCATCCTCGCTACCCACGCTGGTTGCCAGACTTGATCAGCAGGATCACCTGTTGGGTCGGTTCGCCGTGGCGTTGCAAACCCTGCTTGAACGCACGGTTCATTTCGCTCCCGTTGCCGATGGGTCGGTTGTCGCTCCTGGGCCCGCTCCCACTGCCGCTCCGGTTGTTGCGCCAGAGTCTACCCCGACACCTGTTGTTGCGCCTGCGGTGTTTCGGGGTATGACCGGTTCTGCCCCCCTTCCACATCGCTTTGGGGGAGAGCCAACTCAGTGCCGAGGTTTCCTTAACCAGGTGGGCATTTATTTCGAGTTGCTGCCACATGCCTTTCCTACTGAGAGATCAAAGGTGGGCTTCTTAATTTCGCTGCTCTCGGACAAGGCCTTGGCCTGGGCCAGCCCTTTATGGGAGAACAACAATCCGGTGGTTGCCGAGTTTTCCGGTTTTGTTGCTTCTCTTCGGAGGGTATTCGATGTGCCGGCTCGTGCTGCCTCTGCTGCGAAGCTCCTTATGTCCATCAGACAGGGTTCACGATCCTTAGCTGAATACGCCATTGAGTTTCGTACCCTGGCAGCAGAGGTGGGCTGGAATAATGAGGCTCTGGTCGCTGCTTTCTCTCATGGTCTCTCGGATGCCTTGAAGGATGAGGTTGCAGCTAAGGACCTACCAGTGGAGCTCGAGTCTCTTATTTCTTTCTTGATTTTGATTGACACCAGACTCAGGGAGAGACCTTCCTTTAAGGAGAGTCTGCGGAGGCCTCCTAACAGATTGGCGCCTACCTTTGCTGTCCCACCCGTGCCTCCCTCTCCTCCCACGCCTCCTGGGGATGACTTGGCTGGGGGTGAACCCATGCAGCTGGGCTTTGCTCGCCTGTCCGAGGGGGAGAGGGTACTCCGAAGACGCGAGGGTCGATGCATGTACTGTGGTCTCGGTGGGCATTTTCGGTTGGCATGTCCGAACCGTCCGGGAAACGCTCGCACCTGAGATCCTGTCAGGGACAGATCTTGGGTGGAGTCTCCTCGTCCCCGGTTTCCCGTGTTGACAAACCACTGATCACTGTTGTCCTCTCCTGGGTCGGGGGCTCAGTGACGACCCAGGCGTTGGTGGACTCTGGTGCTGGTGGTTTGTTCATTGATAGTGTGTTCGCTGCCGCCAATTCCATTCCTCTGCAGGCCCGAGGTTCTCCACTGGCTCTTGAGGCGATAGACGGCAGACCCCTTCTGCCGCCACACGTGACTCATGAGACCCTTCCAGTGGGGATAGCCATTGGTGCCGTTCACAGAGAGTCGGTCTGCTTCCAGGTTATTTCGTCTCCACACTACTCGGTGGTCTTGGGGTACCCCTGGCTCCAGAAGCATAATCCGACTTTCGATTGGAGATCGGCCGAGATACTCTCGTGGTCACCGCAGTGTGGGGCTAGTTGCATCCATGGGCCTGTCAAGTTGCTGTGTACTTCCTCGGACTCTCTGTTGCCTCCTGAATACGAGGAGTACCGGGATGTATTCGATAAGGTGCGCGCGGTTGCCCTACCTCCGCACCGCCCATACGATTGTGCCATCGAGTTACAACCTGGTGCCGTTCCTCCTCGTGGCAAGGTCTATCCACTGTCGGTAGCGGAGAATGAGGCCATGGAGGAGTACGTGAAGGAGGCGCTTTCACGCAGACACATTCGCAAATCCTCGTCCCCGGCAGGGGCTGGATTTTTCTTTGTGAAAAAGAAGGGCGGTGAGTTGAGGCCTTGCATCGATTACAGGGGTCTCAATCGCATCACGATCAAGAACGCTTACCCGATACCCTTGATTTCCGAGCTGTTCGATCGCCTTAAAGGGGCCACGGTCTTTACCAAACTCGACCTGAGGGCGGCATATAACCTCGTAAGGATCAAGGCGGGCGATGAGTGGAAGACCGCGTTTAACACCAGGACCGGTCATTATGAATCCTTGGTTATGCCCTTTGGGTTGTGCAATGCGCCCGCAGTCTTTCAGGAATTCATTAACGATGTTTTCCGTGACCTGTTGCAGCAGTGTGTGGTGGTCTATTTGGATGACATCTTGGTATATTCTGAATCCATGGAGACCCACATTCTGGATGTCAGACGAGTGTTGCAACGGTTACGAGAGAACAAGCTGTTCGGTAAGCTTGAGAAATGCGAATTTCACCGATCCCAGGTAACCTTCTTAGGTTACATCATTTCCGCTGAGGGGTTCTCCATGGATCCTGAGAAGGTTTCGGCTGTCTTACAGTGGCCCCAGCCCAGTGGTCTTCGCTCCCTGCAGCGCTTTTTGGGCTTCGCCAATTATTATCGGAAGTTCATCAGGGACTTTTCCATGCTAGCCAAGCCTCTCACGGATCTGACCAGGAAGGGCAGTAATTCCCAGGTCTGGCCGCTCGAGGCCATCCGAGCTGTGGAGGCTCTAAAGTCCGCCTTTGTGTCGGCTCTGATTCTGTCGCATCCCAACCCTGGGTTGCCCTTTGTCCTCGAGGTGGACGCGTCTGAGACGGGAGTAGGCGCCCTTCTGTCTCAGCGTAGAACACTAGAGGGTCCTCTGCTTCCTTGTGGGTTTTACTCCCGGAAACTGTCTTCCGCGGAGTGCAACTATCAGATTGGTGACAGGGAGTTATTGGCCATCGTGCAGGCCCTTAAAGAATGGAGGCACTTGCTCGAGGGTTCGGTGGTTCCGGTCCTCATCCTGACGGACCACAAGAATCTGACCTACCTTTCTGAGGCCAAGAGATTGACACCACGTCAGGCCAGATGGGCTCTGTTCTTGTCACGTTTTAATTACGTGGTCTCCTACCTACCCGGTTCCAAGAACATCAGGGCGGATGCCTTATCACGGCAGTACTCCGACCTGTCCAGGGAGGAGTCGATTCCGACTTCGGTCATACCTCCGAATCAGATCCTGGCCGCCATTCGCACCAGCCTGACCTCTCCCCTGGGTGAGCAGATTTTGGCGGCTCAATCTGGTGCTCCCTCTGGGGCACCCAACGGCAGATGTTTTGTGCCTGAGGAGTTGCGCACTCGGTTGTTGCGTACCTACCATAACTCCAAGACCGCGGGGCATCCTGGAAAGAATCAGCTGTCCTGGGCTGTTTCACGTCTGTTCTGGTGGCCTTCCCTACGTTCCGACATCGCCGCATATGTAGCGGCATGCTCCGTTTGTGCCCAGAGTAAGTCCCCTCGGCACCTTCCGTTGGGCCTTCTGCAACCCATAGCCACCGGGGAGCGCCCATGGTCACACCTGGGGATGGATTTCATTGTGGACCTCCCTGCATCCCGAGGCCATACGGTCATTCTCATGATTGTGGATCGATTTTCCAAAATGTGCCACTGTGTTCCTCTCAAGAAGTTACCCTCTGCACAGGAGTTGGCCACGATTTTTGCCAGGGAGGTCTTCCGGTTGCACGGTTTGCCCAAGGAGATTGTGTCGGATCGGGGGAGTCAGTTTGTGTCCAGGTTCTGGCACGCCTTTTGCTCCCAGTTGGGGATTCATCTCTCCTTCTCCTCGGCCTACCACCCTCAGTCCAATGGGGCCGCAGAACGATCCAATCAGGCCTTGGAGCAATTCCTTTGTTGCTATGTCTCCGATCACCAAGACAATTGGGTTGACCTCCTGCCTTGGGCTGAGTTTGCCAGGAACACGGCGGTGAACTCTTCCTCTGGGACGTCTCCCTTCATGGCCAATTATGGGTTCCAACCTGCCGTGTTACCGGAGGTATTCTCTCCCCAGGATATTCCGGCTGTGGAGGATCACCTTTCCGTCCTACGTGCTTCTTGGGTACAGATCCAGAGGTCCCTTGAGGTCAGAGACTCCAGGCTGATCGCAGACGAGCGCCTGCTCCTTCCTACCAGGCCGGAGACCGTGTATGGTTGTCCACCCGCAACCTCAACCTTCGAGTGCCCACTCCCAAGCTGGCGCCTCGCTTTGTTGGTCCCTTCCGAGTGCTTCGCACTAAACCCGGTAGCCTATTCCCTTGCGCTTCCTCCTGGCATGCGGATCTCCAACGTGTTTCATGTCTCCCTGTTGAAGCCACTGGTGTGTAATCGTTTCACTTCCTCGGTTCCTCGGCCTCGTCCGGTCCTAGTGGGCAATCGTGAGGAGTATGAGGTGAGCAATATCCTGGACTCACGCCTGGTCCGCGGTCGGGTGCAGTTTTTGGTTCATTGGCGTGGTTATGGTCCAGAGGAGCGTTCCTGGGTTCCCTCCGCAGATGTCCATGCTCCTGCCTTGCTCCGAGCCTTCCACGCACGCTTCCCTCAGAAACCGTTCTTTACTCCGCGGAGGAGGGGCCCTTGAGGGGGAGGTACTGTCATGGTCTTACCTTCTTGCTGTTCTCCTTCGTTTGACATGTGCTGGCGGCCATCTTGGTTTCTGGGTTTCTTGTAGCCTCCCACCCTGCGGCTCCTCCTTCCCACTGGGAGGAGCTGGATGCCTAGCTCATATATATAGGAGGTCTGTGGCTTCAGTTCCTTGCTTGGTCCTCCTGTGTTCACATGCTTCTAAGACTGCTGCTGCTTCTGGTCCCTGATCCTGGCTTCGTCTGACTACCCTGCTGGTTCCTGATCCTGGCTTCGTCTGACTACCCTGCTGGTTCCTGATCCTGGCTTCGTCTGACTACCCTGCTGGTTCCTGATCCTGGCTTCGTCTGACCACCCTGCTGGTTCCTGATCCCGGCTTCGTCTGACTACCCTCCTGGTTCCTGACCTCTGGCTTCGCAAGGACTCTGCCTCGGTTTCGCCATCCGTTTGGACTTTTGCTTTACAGCTTGATTTTCAATAAAGCCTTCTTATTTTCATCTGTTGTTGTACGTCTGGTTCATGGTTCCATGACAAAAGGAAAAAGAAAAAAAAAATAACATTTATTGTCAGCTTAAATTAGAATATGGGGCATATAACGGAAAATTCCTATCAAATACTTACCGTAATTTTCCTTTCCTGATAGTCTCCATGGAAGCCTACGTGTGGGTTAACCCCGCCTCCACTCCAAGGGTATAGGACCCCCCCTCCCATAAATTTCAGCTCTCAGGTACAGCAGGTGTTCCATATCTTAGCCAAATCCAAGACGAGAGGGTGGGAACTCCGGCTGCCATGGAGACTATCAGGAAAGGAAAATTAAGGTAAGTATTTGAGAGAATTTTCCATTTCCTGTCAGTCTCCATGGCAGCCTACGTGTGGGAAATAACTAGCTCACGCCACACGGATGGGAATGCTTTAGCAAAGAAACTTTAATTCATGCTATTTGCAGACAAAACAGTCAAACCAAAAATAACTGAAGACAGAGAAGCACAAAATAGTGGGTCATAAAAGTATTGACCGAAGACCATGAAGCCGCTCTGCAGATCACATCTGGAGCCACGTGCCGCGAGGCTGCCCAGGATGTAGAAATACTCCTTGTAGAGTGCGCCGTCACCGCCTCTGGAGGAGCCAGACCCTCAGCTCTATAGGCCTGTTGGATAGCTGCCACTATCCATGATGCAATAGTTCTGGATGAAGCAGGTTTACCTCTGTTCTTCCCCCAGAACAGGATAAAGAGGTTGTCAGACTGCCTAAATGGTGCAGTTGCTTGGAGATAGACTTTTAAGGATTCTCCTACATCCAACGGATGAGGATTAGACTCATCAGAAGACCGAAAAGTAGGCAGGACGATCTCCTGGTTCTGGTGAAACACCGAGGTGACTTTCAGATTTGAATTCAGCATGGGGATCAGCACTACCCGATCTGGGAAGAAAGTCAGGAATGGTTCTCTACAGCCGAGGGAACTTAATTCAGAGACCCTTTTAGCCGAAGTGATGGCTACCAGGAAGACAGTCCGGATGGTCAGATCCTTGATAGAAGAAGAGGATTCTATGCCTGTTTTTAAGAAGGCATTTAGGACAAGAGGAAGGTCCCATTTTGGAAACCTAGGTTTTCTTTGAGGATTGAGCCTGGCTGCTCCTTTAAAGAACTGTTGAATAAGTGGGTGCTGAGCCCACATGATCCCAGAGAAGGAAGACAATGCCGAAACTTGGACTCTTAGAGTTGCCACTGAAAGGGGCATATCTAGGCCAGCCTTGAATCTCAGGAACTGAGGAAGACATACCTTCTGGATATGCAGACTTCATGAATCTTGACCAGATTCTGCAGTATACCTTATTTGTACTTGGTCGTCTAGCATTCATTAAGGTGGAAATGGCTGTAGATGGGCAGCCGAGCGATTCCAACCCTTCCCTCTCAAGAACCAAACCGTCAACCGGATTATTGCAGGACAGGGGTGTACTGATGTTCCCTGTAGAAGCAAGTCTGGTCTGAGGGGAAGAGGGACCGGGTCCCGGTAACTTAGCTGTAGGAGCAGGCAGAAACCATGGCCTGTTTGGCCAGAAAGGCGCCACCATCACTATCTCTACATCTTCCGTTTGAAGTCTCTGCAGAAATTTGAGAATGATGGGTACTGGAGGAAAGGCATATGCCCTGCTGAACTCCCATCTGTCGGTTAGTGCATCTGTCCCGAAGGCTTGATGGCATCCTCCTCTTGTGACATACTTCTCCAACTTGTGGTTGCAAGGAGAGGCGAACAGGTCGACTTCGGGAGATACTCCCAACGACAGGATCCATTTGAACAACTCCACATGGAGAGACCACTCGTTGTGGTTCAACTGGACCCTGGACAGAAAATCTGCTTGAACATTCTGTGAACCTGGAATGTAGACTGCTGAGATATCGACTAGATGAGCCTGAGCCCAAGACATAATTGGGTCTAATTCTCGTAGTAGAGAGAGACTCCGTGTCCCACCTTGTCTCTTCACATAAGACATTGCCGTGGTGTTGTCCATCCGAATCATTACAGATTTCCCTTCCACCAGGTGTTGAAAGGATCGAAGAGCATGATAGGCTGCCCGGAGCTCCAGTATATTGGAGACTGGCGTGTGTCTCTGAGAGGACCACTTTCCTTCGGTCATTTCCGACAGACAATGAGCCCCCCAACCGGAGTTTCTGGCGTCTGTTGTGATTATGGTCCATGAGACTGGAATCAGAGAGTGGCAGTTGAGCAGATTCTGGCGTTGCAGCCACCAAAGAAGACTGAATCTCATGCTGGAGGAGATATGAATGTATTGCTCCCTCTCTCCCGAGTTCCACTGTTGTAGGAACCCTTTCTGGAAGGGCCTCATACGCCAAAGAGCCCATTTGATCATCGGAGTCATGGACACCATGGTGCCAATGATTTTGAGGCACTGAGAGGCTTTCAGCCGGGAGGAAGAAAGAGCTGAAGGATTCTCTCCCTCACCACCGATATCTTCTCTAATGGGAGAGAGATTGAATTCTCAATGGTGTTGAATTGCGCCCCGAGATAGACTAGGCGCTGAGTGGGCTCCAGCTGACTCTTTTGTAGGTTTAACAGCCAGCCAAATTCTTTGAGGGTCGATATGACCTGATCTCTGTGTGCCAACAACTGATCTTTCTCTTGAGACAGCAGCAGAAGATCGTCTAAGTAATGATGTAGACGTATTCCTTTTAATCTTATGAGGGCCACTACAGCCAGGAGAACTTTGGAGAACACTCTGGGCGAGGTAGAGAGGCCGAAAGGTAGACAAATGAATTGAAGATGTCGGTTCAGAACACAGAAGCGGAGATATTTGTGAAAGTCGACTGCCACAGGTACATGAAAGTACGCATCTTTCAGATCTATTGAGGCGAGCCAGTCTCCTGGCAGTACTGCCTTCTGAATAGTGGAGAGTGTTTCCATCTTGAATTTTTCGTTCTTTATGAACTTGTTCAGGAATGTGAGGTCTATAACGGGCCTCCAAGCTCCGTTCTTCTTCTGGACTAAGAAGAGGGGTGAATAAACACCTTGAAATTTTTCCTGCTCTGGAACCGGAACTACTGCTCCTTGAGCCACCAAAGCGTCTACATAGGCGAGCAAGACTTCTCTTCTCTCTTCTAGACAAGGCAAGTGAGTTGGAATGAACCGTGGAACCGGATCTGCCAGAAATGACCATTTGTGGCCTATAGAGACCGTTCTAACGGTCCAAAAGTCCGTGATTGAGGCCGTCCAGACACGCTGAAAATGGAGAAGACGTGCCCCCACCTGGCATGTCTGAACGGGCCCAATCTCAAAAAGATTTAGTAGATTCTTGTCCAGCAGGCGCTGGATTTTTGGATGATCGAGAAGAAGATTGGCCTCCTCTCCAATTTCTCCGAAAGTCTCTAGTAGGTTTGTAAGAGCGGGCATCTCTTGATCTCTCAGTGTATTGCCTCCTAGTTTGAGGCTTCTTCTGGCCAAATAGGCATTTATCCTGCGGAAGGAAACCTGACTTTCCGCCAGTGGCCTTTGCAATGGCGCTGTCCAATTTATTCCCGAAAAGAGAAGTACCCTCGAAGGGGATCTTACACCATGCCTGCTTAGAGGATGGATCAGCAAGCCAGGGGTGGAGCCACAAGGCCCTTTTTGCCGTCACTGAAGATAACATTGATCTGGACAAAAGGAGCAGAACATCAATAGATGCTTCTCCTAGAAACACTGAAGCCAACTTGAGTTCATGAATAGGAGAGCTCTCAACAGCTTCTTCCGAGATGCTTCCAAGTCTAGTCTCAATATCAGATACCCAAACTTCCATGGCTTTAGACATTGTCGCTAATGCCATAACAGGCTTGCAGGCCACTCCGGCCGTAACATAGATCCTCTTCAGGTCTAGGTCTATTTTCCTGTCCAAGGGATCTCTGAAGGAAACCGCATCATCCAGGGGCAGAGTAACATGCTTTGCTAATCTTGTGACTGCAGCATCCACAAGGGGAGCAGACTCTAGACGGGCGACATCTTCAGGTTTGAAGGGATATAATTTCCCAAGTTTGGAAGATAGGGAAGACTTACTATCTGTAAGATTCCGGTACCTCCGGTACCCTTAATCACCACTTTCTCTGTAATGCGTCCCACCTTTCTCTTCAGGTGGTACGCATATACCTTTAAGAACGATGATGTCACTGCTGAGCGCCGCAGAGCGGCTATTTCAACCACCGGCGGTCTCACTCACATTGTTCGTTCAACTGCATGGTTGGTTCGATCAAGCCATGCCTGAAGCAGCCATACCTGATGTTACTCGCTCATGTATCTCGCTACCTGGACTTGTTTCACTCACTGATCTTGTATCTCGGTACCCGATCACTCTTGGAATACTGCTTCTACTTATGGCTATCTCACCCTGCTTTCCTGCCTTGTTATCCACATGCTTTCAAGCCTGTCTCTCGATCGGAACCTCCAGCTATTCCCTTTACCTGGAGCAGACCGGAACCTCGCTACTGATCCCTGTATCTCGCTACCGGATCATTCCTTATCTACTGGACCTCTCTAAACTACTAACATTACAAGTGATAAGTACCCCGCAGGGGAACCCTCCATAACCTTATTGCACTATCTACCTATGCACATTAAGGACAGTTACTACCTATCCATACTATCCTATCATCTGCACTGTTACATAGATTGCTAGCTCTTGAGCCTACTACCATCTATCATCTGCACTGCTGCATAGATTGCTAGCTGTCCTGTCTACTACTATCTATCCTTGCACTGGGTTAGTCTATCCTGTATTTGTCATCTGCTGTCCTCACCACCTGTTAGCATACTCGATACTAACCTATCTGCATTCCTAAATACCATCTTGAACTCTCCTATACAAACCTATCAAGTGCAAGTAATTACCATCCTTGTCACTGTTCACACCTGTCCCTTCAGCACATCACCTTCATACTATCATATACATCCTATCACTCCAGGAACATCTCATTGAGTGTGTATATATCTTTATGTTGAAGCTGACAGGCCCACGGTGATGAGTCCTGGAGAGTTGGATCTGGTATTCAACACATCTCTACATGACTACTGAGTGGAGATTTTGCAGCTGCAAATCCAGCCTATACTAAAAACGCAGGAGCGTTACACTATCCCCCTTTCTCCATTCTTCAGTAATCACCTCTTGTAATTCAGAGAGGGAAGGGAAGTTAACGCGCTCCTTGCCGAGGTACTTGAAGAACTTCCTCTGCTTTTTCTGGGGAGACACAGGATCCTCCCACTTTAGAGCTTCCTTAATGGCTCCGATCAGGGGTGAAACCAGGGCAAACTCAAAGCAGCCTACTGCTCCATCTTCTTCCGAATCACTGTCAGATGATTTTGCAGAAGTAATGCTCGGTTGAGAGGGGCCTTGATCTTCCGGTGCTTCAGCTGGAGAACTAGACGTAGTGGGACCAAGTGCTGGGACCATACCTCATTCTTTCAGGGACTGTTGCACTATCCTCTTTACCAGGTAATCCAATCTATGGCCCTCGGGCTCCCTCTCACCGGCTGCCTGAGCAAAACATGGCTCACATAGGGACTTGTCCTCCGGGACATGCGCCCCACAACCCCAACAGGCTCTCTGGTATGGGCGGTGACTCTGATGTTGTTTGTGGTGTCTGGGGGAGGAATTAGAGCGTCTCCCCTGCTGCCTACTCCCTGATGGAGATTCATGGCGCTTTGATCTGGAGAATTAACTCCCACAAGGTCTGACAGGGTCTCTTTCTTGGGATAAACCAGGCCTGGAAGAGCTGATGGAAAAAGAGAAAGTCGGGGAGACACTGGATTTAGCCATGGAACAGGGACCAGCTAGCCCTCCCCCGCCCCCCCCCCCTGAAAATGCCAGCACCCACCTGTTATGAGAGGGCTGGCCACAGGAGGGCGGTGACACAGGATACATACTTCAGGCCAACAACCAGACTGATAAAGAAAAGGTAATACACATCAGACACCAAGATAATATAGTGATACAGTGTGAGGTAGCAATCCATCCCCCCCCCCTCTGCAGTCAAGCATCCATTGCACATACCTGTAGCAAGGAATCCAGAGACACAGGGAAGCTGCCGCAACGCCCACAGTACTTCCCGAAGTACAGGGGAACTGACAGCTGCTTAAATCTCCCACCCGAATGTCGTCAGCGGAGATGCGGCCGCGATCGCTAGTGCGCATGCGCGAACCAAGCCTCGGCTTCGTTCGCGACGCACTGCGCATGTGCGGGACTACGAAACGTCCACCGATTGGCCGCAGGAAGGGGTTGCTGGAACGCAGGAAGCGTTCAAGCGCCATTGGGGCCATAACAAACGCCGCACAGTGATAGAGAAAGACACAAACAAAGTGTACATACATCACAAATACCGCTGCCATGAAGAGCTGTAATGAGAATCTTCAGACCCTGTCAGAAAATGCCGGCCAAGCTTCAGTCAACCGCAGAGAGCAGGGGAATTTTAAATGTCACTCACCCGCCAGTGGCTGGGCCCTGGACATGCAGACACCATCCAAAGTATTCTGAGGTAAGCCGGACAAAAACATCAGAATTGTAGGTCCTTGGAGGAGGACAAAAAAGGAACACCTGCTGTACCTGAGAGCTGAAATTTATGGGAGGGGGGTCCTATACCCTTGGAGTGGAGGCGGGGTTAACCCACACGTAGGCTGCCATGGAGACTGACAGGAAATCCATTTTTCCCCATATTTTTTCAAAGTTCCTAGAAGCATTGCATTGAGTATAGGTATATTTCCCAAACAGTACATGTTTGTCCATTTCCTGGACCCAGTCAACTGTCAACATCCAAGCTGAATTTCTAAATCTGAGAGAGAGTTGTGACAGTTGGGGAATAATAGAAATATAAAAGGATAATAGAATCCGCGCTAAGGAATCAAAGGATATAAATAAGTACTAATAAGCTGCAGCCTCACTTAAACTATAGCCAAAAGACTATATAAATAGATGAGAAAGGAGGTGATGGCGCTGCATATGTTATAAAGTGTAGTTAGGTAGATATATCTATGTAAACATATATCATCGGATGAATTGTATATAGAAAAGACTATGGAGAATAGCCACAAGGTGGCAAAGTGTAATGTGCAAAGATGTGCTGAGGTAAATAAATATGTGTATATATACAATATGCAATAGTGATGAAAATAAATAATCAACAGAGTGAATATATAAACAACATTAAATAGATCAATCAATGAATAATATAAAATGACTCAAAAATCGCGATGATAAAAATTAGTAAAATAGTGCGGGAAAACCTTAACCAAACAGGGTAAATGTGCAAATATACAGGGGAGTATTATCCAAAGTGCACCAATAGGTGATAGTACTAAAAATATAAAAAATATAAAAATATAAGTTCGTGATCAGAAAATTGTGCAAAGGCAATAAATGTGCGGGAAACTTCTTTCCAAAGTGTGACAATAAGTAATGATCAGTCAATTCATATACTAAAATACATCCATAAATAGGTGAGTATACCCAGTGAGATAGGTGGGCAGTGACTTACGGTGACCCCCAAGGTGGGTAACTGGTGAGCTGCAAAGTGGCTACTGATGAAAAACCTACTCACCAGATATACCCACCCCACACAGGGGTATAGAGTGGGTACTGGAGATATGCCTCGCTGGTCTTTACTCTGTGTAGTGGTTCCCTTCCTGGGGGAGAATGGTATGGGGTCCGCGGGGTATCGCAGATATCCTAACGTGGGGTCCAGTAATAGGGTCCTGTTCCAATATGTCCGATGCTCCGTGGAGGGATCTAGTATGGCCACTCACAAGTATATGGATGGGAGGGTCATAGGGATTGGAAAGACTCGATAGTGTGATATCGTAGGGGATATTTTATTCAGCAGTATACAATAAATGAATACTCACATTCGATCATATGGTAAACAGCGTGGTATTGGCGTCCCGGAACGCAATGCGTTCCAACTGAAAACCGGAACCGGAAATGACGTGACGGCGCTGTACGCGTTTCGTCATGTGACGTCTTCTGCAGCGTCGCATCATTTCCAAGCCGGCCCTTTTGTATACGGTGGTTACCAAGGCTACGGGACTCGTTATGAAGCATAACGAGTGTTGCATGTAAGCCACGCCGCGGCTCATGCATTCCTATATAAAACAAAACCTATGCCTTACAATCAAAAAACCGAATTGATTCATATTGATGGAAGTAATCATGGAATAAATAAAATGATTAAAGAATGTATATATATATATCCCGTGCCACAAATAAATTATGAACCACCGTATATACATACAGGGAGTGAGTGCAATACATTAAAAACATAGTATACAATATTTATTAAACATACGTTAAAAATAAAGAAAATATAGAAATAAAAAATATAAAAAATAAATAATATAATAAGTGCTAAAAAATAAAATAGAATATAATCTCATGTAGTGCGCCATCTTGTGGCTAAAAATATGTATGGTAATAACAAGTGGTGAATGTATATTATTACGAACCGAGGATGAGGATAATAATATATATATATATAAATAACGAGTGAGTATGAATAAAAGAATGTACATATAGGAATGTGTATAAAGGAAGGAAATTTTAGTGGATATTATGTGTACTTAATTAACAATATAATTGATAAATAATATCTGTTAAATTTATCAATATAATTGATAAATAATATCTGTTAAATTTCATGTAAGTAGTGGAAGAATATAAAAAACGTGAAATGAATGAATGAGAACAAAAATACATTGTGTATACTCATAAAAATGTGTATGTATAAAAATGTATACATATAAAAGGGGCGACATCTAGTGGAGATTGTGTAAATTGCACAAACCATATGTATATAGATTTTAACAATATGTGACCTATAGGCTCAGACACTGTTAAATCATGTTAGGTATTATGCAATATATGAATAAATAGTAAATGGCAAATTGGAGTTAGTATTATAAAAATTAGTATATATAGGATGGGATGAATAAAAGACAGATGTTGTGGCATATATAAAAAATAAAAAAATATAAATATAAAACATATATAGAGAAAGGAGGAAGGATTTAGAAATTGGAGATGAAGCAGTTAAGGTCTATATCCAGATTTAACCCCTTAGGCTGGAGAGTATTGAGTCGATAAATCCAACTCGTTTCATTTTTAGAGATTTTAATTTTCTTATTATCACCTCTCCAGTGTCCAGCAATAGAGTCTATACCCACAAAAGTGAGTCCCCTTGGGTCCTTATTATGTACCTCTGCGAAATGTCTCGGGAGACTATGCTTTGGAGACCCCTTTCTTATGTTCTTGATATGCTCCCTGATTCGTACGAACAGAGGTCTGGTGGTCCTGCCGACATACTGAAGTCGGCAGGGGCACTCTATTAAGTAGGTTACATGGGTGGTCTGACACGTAATTAGTTTATTAATCTTGAACTCTTCTCCACTCCATCTGGATTTAAAATGCAATGTCTTCCTAGGTTGTTTATTCGTAGTTTTACACGGTAAGCACCTATTACACCGAATAAACCCTTTTAAGTCAGGGAACATTTTCACTGATTTGGGGGGATCAATTGCATTATGGACAAGTTGATTTCGTAAATTAGGGGCTTTCCGATATATAAATTTCGGTTGTTTGGGTAACAATCTCGACAAAGTTTTATCGGACTTTAATATAGGCCAGTATTTTTTCACGATCTTTTCAGTCTGTCTGAAATTATGATGGAATCCTGTAACAAATGCTAATTCATTGGGTTTTGCTGGCTTATTTCTCTTATATAAATATTCATCTCTGTCCGTATTTAGTATTTTGTTTCTGGACATAATCAATTTCTGTCTATCATACCCTTTTTCCTCAAATCTCTTTATTAAAATATCTGTCTGTGATAAATAGTCATCAGGGTTGTCACAATTTCTTCGGATCCTCACGAATTGACTTTTTGGAATTCCTTCTTTCCATATAGGATGGTGGCAACTACTAGTAGGTATATATCCATTCCTATCTGTAGCTTTAAAATAAGTCTTAGTTTTAAGTGTGTTATTTTCTTTAAAAATATTAAGATCCAAATAATTTATCTGATTAAAACTCCAATCTCCTGTAAACTTGATACCATATGTGTTCTCATTCAGTTTTGAAAAGAAATTGTTTAAAGACTCCTTTGTTCCCTCCCATAAAATGATGATGTCATCGATATATCGTCGGTAGAATTTTAATTCCGGAATATTTTGGGTATAAATGGTCTTTTCTTCTAGGAGATCCATAAATAGATTTGCTACGCTAGGTGCGTAGCGGGCTCCCATTGCGACTCCCTTGGTTTGTAGATAATAGTCATTCTTATGCCAAAAGAAGTTGCTGCTCATAGTAAGTTTTAGACCATCCAAAATGTATTTAATTTGTGTTTGTTTTAACTGGGTGCGTTCATGTAAAGCAACATCTACCGCTTGTAGTCCATCTGTTTGTCTTATACTAGTGTAAAGGGAGTTGGCGTCTATTGTAGCCAAGATACAGTCTTCTGGTAGCTGTATTTCCTTGAGTGTTTTTATCAGCTCCGAGCTATCTTTCAGGTACGATTTGCCCATTTTTACTGCTGGTTGTAAATATCCATCCAGATATTCACCCAATCTGGAAAACAGTGAGTCCACACCGCTCACTATGGGTCGTCCAGGTATCAGATATTAATCAGATAAATTATTTGGATCTTAATATTTTTAAAGAAAATAACACACTTAAAACTAAGACTTATTTTAAACCTACAGATAGGAATGGATATATACCTACTAGTAGTTGCCACCATCCTATATGGAAAGAAGGAATTCCAAAAAGTCAATTCGTGAGGATCCGAAGAAATTGTGACAACCCTGATGACTATTTATCACAGACAGACATTTTAATAAAGAGATTTGAGGAAAAAGGGTATGATAGACAGAAATTGATTATGTCCAGAAACAAAATACTAAATACGGACAGAGATGAATATTTATATAAGAGAAATAAGCCAGCAAAACCCAATGAATTAGCATTTGTTACAGGATTCCATCATAATTTCAGACAGACTGAAAAGATCGTGAAAAAATACTGGCCTATATTAAAGTCCGATAAAACTTTGTCGAGATTGTTACCCAAACAACCGAAATTTATATATCGGAAAGCCCCTAATTTACGAAATCAACTTGTCCATAATGCAATTGATCCCCCCAAATCAGTGAAAATGTTCCCTGACTTAAAAGGGTTTATTCGGTGTAATAGGTGCTTACCGTGTAAAACTACGAATAAACAAACTAGGAAGACATTGCATTTTAAATCCAGATGGAGTGGAGAAGAGTTCAAGATTAATAAACTAATTACGTGTCAGACCACCCATGTAACCTACTTAATAGAGTGCCCCTGCCGACTTCAGTATGTCGGCAGGACCACCAGACCTCTGTTCGTACGAATCAGGGAGCATATCAAGAACATAAGAAAGGGGTCTCCAAAGCATAGTCTCCCGAGACATTTCGCAGAGGTACATAATAAGGACCCAAGGGGACTCACTTTTGTGGGTATAGACTCTATTGCTGGACACTGGAGAGGTGATAATAAGAAAATTAAAATCTCTAAAAATGAAACGAGTTGGATTTATCGACTCAATACTCTCCAGCCTAAGGGGTTAAATCTGGATATAGACCTTAACTGCTTCATCTCCAATTTCTAAATCCTTCCTCCTTTCTCTATATATGTTTTATATTTATATTTTTTTATTTTTTATATATGCCACAACATCTGTCTTTTATTCATCCCATCCTATATATACTAATTTTTATAATACTAACTCCAATTTGCCATTTACTATTTATTCATATATTGCATAATACCTAACATGATTTAACAGTGTCTGAGCCTATAGGTCACATATTGTTAAAATCTATATACATATGGTTTGTGCAATTTACACAATCTCCACTAGATGTCGCCCCTTTTATATGTATACATTTTTATACATACACATTTTTATGAGTATACACAATGTATTTTTGTTCTCATTCATTCATTTCACGTTTTTTATATTCTTCCACTACTTACATGAAATTTAACAGATATTATTTATCAATTATATTGATAAATTTAACAGATATTATTTATCAATTATATTGTTAATTAAGTACACATAATATCCACTAAAATTTCCTTCCTTTATACACATTCCTATATGTACATTCTTTTATTCATACTCACTCGTTATTTATATATATATATATTATTATCCTCATCCTCGGTTCGTAATAATATACATTCACCACTTGTTATTACCATACATATTTTTAGCCACAAGATGGCGCACTACATGAGATTATATTCTATTTTATTTTTTAGCACTTATTATATTATTTATTTTTTATATTTTTTATTTCTATATTTTCTTTATTTTTAACGTATGTTTAATAAATATTGTATACTATGTTTTTAATGTATTGCACTCACTCCCTGTATGTATATACGGTGGTTCATAATTTATTTGTGGCACGGGATATATATATATACATTCTTTAATCATTTTATTTATTCCATGATTACTTCCATCAATATGAATCAATTCGGTTTTTTGATTGTAAGGCATAGGTTTTGTTTTATATAGGAATGCATGAGCCGCGGCGTGGCTTACATGCAACACTCGTTATGCTTCATAACGAGTCCCGTAGCCTTGGTAACCACCGTATACAAAAGGGCCGGCTTGGAAATGATGCGACGCTGCAGAAGACGTCACATGACGAAACGCGTACAGCGCCGTCACGTCATTTCCGGTTCCGGTTTTCAGTTGGAACGCATTGCGTTCCGGGACGCCAATACCACGCTGTTTACCATATGATCGAATGTGAGTATTCATTTATTGTATACTGCTGAATAAAATATCCCCTACGATATCACACTATCGAGTCTTTCCAATCCCTATGACCCTCCCATCCATATACTTGTGAGTGGCCATACTAGATCCCTCCACGGAGCATCGGACATATTGGAACAGGACCCTATTACTGGACCCCACGTTAGGATATCTGCGATACCCCGCGGACCCCATACCATTCTCCCCCAGGAAGGGAACCACTACACAGAGTAAAGACCAGCGAGGCATATCTCCAGTACCCACTCTATACCCCTGTGTGGGGTGGGTATATCTGGTGAGTAGGTTTTTCATCAGTAGCCACTTTGCAGCTCACCAGTTACCCACCTTGGGGGTCACCGTAAGTCACTGCCCACCTATCTCACTGGGTATACTCACCTATTTATGGATGTATTTTAGTATATGAATTGACTGATCATTACTTATTGTCACACTTTGGAAAGAAGTTTCCCGCACATTTATTGCCTTTGCACAATTTTCTGATCACGAACTTATATTTTTATATTTTTTATATTTTTAGTACTATCACCTATTGGTGCACTTTGGATAATACTCCCCTGTATATTTGCACATTTACCCTGTTTGGTTAAGGTTTTCCCGCACTATTTTACTAATTTTTATCATCGCGATTTTTGAGTCATTTTATATTATTCATTGATTGATCTATTTAATGTTGTTTATATATTCACTCTGTTGATTATTTATTTTCATCACTATTGCATATTGTATATATACACATATTTATTTACCTCAGCACATCTTTGCACATTACACTTTGCCACCTTGTGGCTATTCTCCATAGTCTTTTCTATATACAATTCATCCGATGATATATGTTTACATAGGTATATCTACCTAACTACACTTTATAACATAAGCAGCGCCATCACCTCCTTTCTCAATAATAGAAATATAATTGTTTTCTGCCAAATGTGAAACTATAAACCATTCCATATTCCATCTACAAAAAAAAAGTCGATAGCCTGGTTATAGATTTTTTTAAAGCAGCTTTTGTAGCAACAATCACAACTAGCATAATTCAACCTACCTTGTCTGAGCCTGCGCTGTCACGGACCTGTCCCCTTGGGGACAGCATCACACCAGACTTGGCTTAGAGTACTACTCCCACATGTCATTAAGGGGTTGATTTATTAAAGGCAAATAGACTGTGCACTTTTCAAGGTGCAGTTGCCCAGAGCATAGTAAATGAGGTAAACCTTCACTTTGCAAAGAATATCCAATCACGTGCAAGGAAAATTAAAAAAAAAAAAAAAAAACAGCATTATTGCTTGCGCATGAGTGGATGATGAAAGTCAGCAGAGCTTCTGTTCATTTACTAAGCTTTGGAGAAACTGCTCTTTCAGTTGTGCAAGTGCACTTTGCAAAGTGCACGGCCTATTTTGTTAGTAAACCAACACCTATGTGAGCATCTTTCACTGCAGTGGTCATGTTTATCCACTGCCACAGATGAAGATGAAGGACCCATGAAGTCACTGAAACTAAAGAAGATACCTGGAAAAAGGTATGTATAACTTTTACATTTTTTAATTGCCGTGGGGGTTTTAGAGAAAGGATGGGGGTTATTGTTAATCCCGAGTTCAGCTCCGACAGAAGTTTTTGTATTTGTTTTAATTTGCTCTTTTATATTAACAGTAATTTAATATTTATATTTGTGTAGGGGAATATGTGAATCAGGTACAGCAGCAATTTATGTATAATGTGTTTTATTATGATTTCACTGGCCATTCTATACAGTTGGTTAATAACTCTTGAGTGTTTCTGTAAAAAAGTAAAATATGCCTATGAATTTTAAAAACAAGAAGATAATACAGTCTCAGCATGGATCTCTTCCCTTCTTCTAAGAAATTACCTAATATAACCTCATTAAGATGTAAGAAAATATTTGCTGTAAACCTATTCCAAACAGATTGAGAAATATAAATCTCTTTTCAAGGTAAAATAGGATAGATATTTCCAAATAAGTTTTGAATCTGCTTCATTAACTGAGCCCTGGAGTTTTAATATTTGTAATTTACATAATGAGCTGCTACAAAAAAAGTTACCCTAATCTGGTAATTTAACGTGTATGATTGAGTTTACAGCAACATTTTCTCATGAAAGTTCCCATGGTGAAATGGGATAGATGACTAATGTGTACATACCTTTTCTAATCCTTTTAGACCTAATACATAATACAGCATCTGCCTGGGAGGAAATTTTGGCATGATAGAACTATTAGAGCTTAGTAAAAAAAAAAAAAAAATAGAAACAGCATTCTAAGGCACAAAAACAAATTATTCATCCTAAGGCTGGAAAACTATTTAAAAAGAAAACTTCTAAGGGTTGTACTAACTGGCATTTTTGTCTGTTCTCCTGGATTATTTATTTTTCTTGTTTAGATTATTAACATATATATATATATACAGTGCATTGCGAAATTATTCGGCCCCCTTGAACTTTTTGACCTTTTGCCACATTTCAGGGTTCAAACATAAAGATATAAAACTGTAATTATTTGTGAAGAATCAACAACAAGTGGGACACAATCATGAAGTGGAACGAAATTTATTGGATATTTCAAACTTTTTTAACCATTAAAAAACTGAAAGATCGGGCATGCAAAATTATTCAGCCCTTTACTTTCAGTGCAGCAAACTCTCCCCAGAAGCTCAGTGAGGATCTCTGAATGATCCAATGTTGACCTAAATGACTATTGATGATAAATAGAATCCACCTGTGTGTAATCAAGTCACCTGCACTGTGATAGTCTCAGAGTTCCTTTTAAAGCGCAGAGAGCATCATGAAGAACAAGGAACACACCAGGCAGGTCCGAGATACTGTTGTGGAGAAGTTTAAAGCCGGATTTGGATACAAAAAGATTTCCCAAGCTTTAAACATCCCAAGGAGCACTGTGCAAGCGATAATATTGAAATGGAAGGAGTATCAGACCACTGCAAATCTACGAAGACCTGGCCGTCCTAAAAACTTTCAGCTCATACAAGGAGAAGACTGATCAGAGATGCAGCCAAGAGGCCCATGATCACTCTGGATGAACTGCAGAGATCTACAGCTGAGGTGGGAGACTCTGTCCATAGGACAACAATCAGTCGTATACTGCACAAATCTGGCCTTTATGGAAAAGTGGCAAGAAGAAAGCCATTTCTTAAAGATATCCATAAAAAGTGTCGTTTAAAGTTTGCCACAAGCCACCTGGGAGACACACCAAACATGTGGAAGAAGGTGCGCTGGTCAGATGAAACCAAAATCTAACTTTTTGGCAACAATGCAAAACATTATGTTTGGCGTAAAAGCAACACAGCTCATCACCCTGAACACACCATCCCCACTGTCAAACATGGTGGTGGCAGCATCATGGTTTGGGCCTGTCCCTGCTTTTCTTCAGCAGGGACAGGGAAGATGGTTAAAATTGATGGGAAGATGGATGGAGCTAAATACAGGACCATTCTGGAAGAAAACCTGATGGAGTCTGCAAAAGACCTGAGACTGGGACGGAGATTTGTCTTCCAACAAGACAATGATCCAAAACATAAAGCGCCGGGTGGAGGAATTAATCCCTGAACTAGAACAGCTGGAGAGAGTGGGGCTGCTCACCCGGGTGGAGGTCAGATCCGTCATTAAGAAGAGGACGTCTCTGGAGTACAAACTGAAGAGGAGGGTGGTGGAGAAGGAGGATTTCATTGGCTATGTACAGTATGAGATCAACTTCCTGGAGCTCCTGAAGAAGAGGCGTCAGCAGTACTACTCTATGTGAGCCTTCTTCCCCCATATATCGGTACACCTTCGGACCCTAACACCAAGGAACCGGGTTCACCAGATTCGGGTAGATAACCGGACCACCCAACCACTTTGATGGTCAGTGGAGGAGATCCAGGATTATAGTCAAGGCCTGATACCCCTGCAGGGGTACATAGTTCTGGTGAGTGTGGTCCAAGGGGTGCGGGGAGCACTGAACGGTCACCATATACCTGAGCACCTTTAATATTTCATCAAAACACCTGCACTCAAGTCACCTTTTTTTGCCAAGTTTTTTAGGAAATTTTCTTGCATTGTGGGACTATTTGTTCTTTTTTAGGTGTAACGGACTTATTTATTCTTGTATTATTGCTGCTATAATATTTATCTACCTATTGTGCACTTCATTTAAGTCATACTTGATGTTTTGGTTTTTACGGCTGTAGATTAAGTGGATCCACTTTTTTATATATTTTATATTTTTTACATTTTATATATTTATTTTTATATTTTGTATATTTCACCCCTTCTATCTAGTTTTTATAATTCATACATTTCATCCAATTTTCTCATCATACCAATTCTCACTTATTTTGTATCCACTTTTTTCACAGTTCAGCACAAATATTTATTATTTATATAGTTGTATTATCCTTTAGTATTGCACATTCAATAGGAAGACACATAGGATGCACTGGACACTTTATTCATAGTGGTGATTTATATTGTATATATCTATAACACCTATTTTTTGGACATATAGAAACATCAGCATTTTTTGGCAGCGCCATACACCTTCCCCCTCCTTTCTCTTCATTCTCACTATATTCTTAGTAATATAGTATAAAGGTGGGCTGCAGCCAACATTAAATACTAGGAATCTAGAATTATCCTAAGCGCGGATTTTTTTACATTTCATAAAGCAAAATCTACAATGGAATGGTTCACAAATAAACATATCCAGGTGTTAGAATGGCCAAGTCAAAGTCCAGACCTGAATCCAATCGAGAATCTGTGGAAAGAACTGAAAACTGCTGTTCACAAACGCTCTCCATCCAACCTCACTGAGCTCAAGCTGTTTTGCAAGGAGGAATGGACAAAAATTTCAGTCTCTCAATGTGCAAAACTGATAGAGACATACCCCAAGCGACTTACAGCTGTAATCACAGCAAAAGGTGGCGCTACAAAGTATTAACTTAAGGGGGCTGAATCATTTTGCACGCCCAATTTTTCAGTTTTTTATTTGTTAAAAAAGTTTGAAATATCCAATAAATCTTTTTCCACTTCATGATTGTGTCCCACTTGTTGTTGATTCTTCACAAAAAATTACAGTTTTATATCTTTATGTTTGAACCTGAAATGTGGCAAAAGGTCAAAAAGTTCAAGGGGGCCAAATACTTTCGCAATGCACTATATATATATATATATATATACACACACATATACATATACACAGTATCTCACAAAAGTGAGTACTCCCCTCACATTTTTGTAAATATTTTATTATATCTTTTCATGTGACAACACTGAAGAAATTACACTTTGCTACAATGTAAAGTAGTGAGTGTACAGCTTGTATAACACTGTAAATTTTGTGTCCCCTCAAAATAACTTAAAACACAACCATTAATGTCTAAACCGCTGGCAACAAAAGTGAGTACCCCGCTCCCCTAAGTAAAAATGTCCAAATTGGGCCCAAGTGTCAGTATTTTGTGTGGCCACCATTATTTTTCAGCACTGCCTTAACCCTCTTGGGCATGGAGTTCACCAGAGCTTCACAGGCTGCCATTGGATTCCTCTTCCACTCCTCCATGACGACATCACAGAGCTGGTGGATGTTAAAGACCTTAACCTCCTCCACCTTCCGTTTGAGGATGCCCCACAGATGCTCAATAGGGTTTAGGTCTGGAGACATGCTTGGCCAGTCCATCACCTTTATCCTCAGCTTCTTTAACAATGCAGTGGTCATCTTGGAGGTGTGTTTGGGGTCGTTATGTTGGAATACTGCCCTGCGGCCCAGTCTCCGAAGAGAGGGGATCATGCTCTGCTTCAGTATGTCACAGTACATGTTGGAATTTGTGGATCTCTCTATAAACTGTAGCTCCCCAGTGCTGGCAGCATTCATGCAGCCCCAGACCATGACACTCCCACCACCATGCTTGACTGTAGGCAAGACACACTTGTCTTTGTACTCCTCACCTGGTTGCCGTCACACAAACTTGACACCATCTGAACCAAATAGGTTTATCTTAGTCTCATCAGACCACAGGACACAGTTCCAGTAATCTATGTCCTTAGTCTGCTTGTCTTCAGCAAACTGTTTGCGGGCTTTCTTGTGCATCATCTTTAGAAGAGGCTTCCTTTTGGGACTACAGCAATGCAGACCAGTTTGATGCAGTGTGCAGCATATGGTCGGAGCACTGACAGGCTGACCCCCACTCCTTCAACCTCTGCAGCAATGCTAGCAGTGCTCATACATCTATTTCCCAAAGACAACCTCTGAATATGACGCAGAGCATGTACACTCAATCACTTTGGTTGACCATAGCGAGGCCTGTTCTATGCAGAACCTGTCCTGTTAAACCGCTGTATGGTCTTGGCCATCGTGCTGTAGCTCAGTTTCAGGGTCTTGGCAATCTTCTTATAGCCTAGGTCATCTTTATGTAGAGCAACTATTCCTTTTTCAGATCCTCAGAGAGTTCTTTGCCATGAATTGCCATGTTGAACTTCAAGTGACCAGTATGAGAGAGTTAAAGCGATAACACCAAATTTATCACACCTGCTCCCCATTCACACCTCAGACCTTGTAACACTAAAGCATCATATGACATTGGGGAGGGAAATGGCTAATTGGGCCCTATTTGGACATTTTCACTCAGGGGTGTACTCACTTTGTTTCCAGTGGTTTAGACATTAATGGTTGTGTGTTAAGTTATTTTGAGGGGACAGCAAATATACACTGTTATACAAGCTGTACACTCACTACTTTACATTGTAGCAAAGTGTAATTTCTTCAGTGTTGTCACATGAAAAGATATAATCAAATATTTACAAAAATGTTTGGGGTGTACTCACTTTTGTGAGATACTGTATGTATCTCGCAATATAATCAAAGTACTCCTCACAGAGATCCAGCAATCCTCCCTTTAGGTTTACCTCTATCCAGAGTCAAGCTTGGTGGCTGGAGTGTCATGTTTTGGGGGGTGCATGAGTGCTGCCAGCACTGGGGAGCTACAGTTCATTGAGGGAACCATGAATGCCAACATGTACTGTGACATACTGAAAAAGAGCATGATCCCCTCTCTTTGGATACTGGGCCACAGGACAGTATTCCAACATGATAATGACTCCAAACACACCTTCAAGACTACCACTGCTTTGCTAAAGAAGCTGAGGGTAAAGGTGATGGACTAGCCAAGCATGTCTCCAGACCTAAACCCTATTGAGCATCTGTGGGGCATCCTCAAATGGAGGGTGGAGGAGCACAAGGCCTCTAACATCCACCAGCTCCATGATGTCATCATGGAGGAGAGTAAGAGGACTCCAGTGGCAACCTGTAAAGCTCTGGTGAACTCCATTCCCGAGAGGGTTAAGGCAGTGCTGGAAAATAATGGTGGCTAGACAAAATATTGACACTTTGGGCCCAATTTGGACATTTGCACTTAGGGGTGTACTCACTTTGTTGCCAGTGGTTTAGACATTAATGACTGTGTGTTGAGTTATTTTGAGGGGACAGCAAATTTGCACTGTTATACAAGCTGTACACTCACTACTTTACATTGTAGCAAAGTGTCATCTCTTCAGTGTTGTGACATGGAAAGATGTAATAAAATATTTACAAAAATGTGAGGGATACTGTATGTACAAATACATTATGTGTCATGCATAGTTCTGTGTCTGTATTGGCTAAGACATTGTTTTTGAATCTAATGATTTTGCATGCGGTATTTGTAAAGTTTCCTAAAGAAGCCATAGTCTAGCTAAAAAGGTAGAGATGAAGTTACTGCATCAAGCAGTATGAATATTCCTTGATGGTTTTATATGAAATTTCTACTATTTTTAAAAGTTTTTAATACAATTAGAATTTTTATATACCAAATTGTGTTGGCACCTTTAAAATCCCGTCTGTGCTCTCTATAAACAATATAATACATGTTTGCTTTTGGGTTTATTACTGGTTTAAGGACAGCTGTTTAAAGAGGTTGTAAACCGAGAAAAAAAAATTTTCTCTTCTTTACATCCTGAAAGAGAAACACATAATGAGCTAGTATGCATCGCATAGTAGCTCATTATGAAATACTTACCTTAGAACGAGCCCCCGCCGTGCCGTCCGCTTACCTGTATGACGGGCGACATGTATAGTCGCCCGTCTTCCGGGATCGCGGCATCCGGCCATCTGATTGGCCGGAGCCGCGGTGACGTCAGTCCCGCGCACGCGCGCGGGAGCCGACGGTCACGGCACGGGGCTCTGAAGGAACGGCACGATCTGCCGTTCCTTCAGAGCGCATGCGCCAGTGACGTCACTGGCTGCATTAAAGGTAAATATCTCCTAAACGGTGCATGTTTAGGAGATATTTACAGTACCTATAGGTAAGCCTTAATATAGGCTTACCTATAGGTACAACTTCCTGAGGAGGGTTTACTTCCTCTTTAATAACTAGTGGAACGTTTTTGAAAAATATACACTTTCCGTATATTGTATAACATATTAAAAAATGAATTCTTGCAGACTTGTAAAGTTACTGAAAGGTCGGATTTAATTTGTTCATTTTCAACTATGGTCATATTTTGTCTAGTTTCTAGGAAGACACTATGCAAATGCTTGGCTGTTTAATAAATAAGAGTCCTTTGTCTTTTTCTGTCAAATTCTTATCAGAGATTTTTAATAAAATATCTTTATTATGTTCATGCATTTTAACTAGCTAGTAATCATTTCATAAAAATCATGCAGATTATAGTAAACTGGCTTATGGAGGTTAATTATATTGCATTATTAGGATAGCAAGAATGACATGTTTGCTGCAGACCTTTGCACTATTTATATACAACGTAATTAATCAAAATTTTCTTTGGGTTACTAGTTCAGAATAATATATTATAAGACAGGCCTCATTAACAAGGGCCGACTTGTATCATTAAGCCTTACAATAAACACTTGTCACCAACCTACAAGTGATTTATGTTTATGTGAAATTGTTTTACTTTTCCTTTGTGATATGATAATGTTAGAATTTACATGATTGTACACACTATGCCCCAGCTTCTAAAACTTTGTCCCCTCTCCAATTTGAGAAAAATCTAATTTTGTGAAGCTCCTCAATTATTTATATGTATAACGCTTTATTGTAGGGAAGTGGTTTACACTGTTACTTGTGTCATTGCTTGAGATGATCTTTTTATGTTATTTTCTGCATATATAGGGCAGCGCATTGAATAGTTATTTCCAGTTTGAAAGATGCAGCCTCTATTCAGTACTCCCAAGCATAAAAATAGTTATCTGTCTATGTGGGCTGTGTCTCTAAAGAATTAGAAGTGGGCACTAGGGACTGCAGGTAAGTCACAAATTCGCAAGCTTTGGATTAATTGAAACATGCACACGAATACATGAAGGTCTGCAGCTTGCTCTACATCAGAATCTGTCTTGCAAGCAATATCTCAAATTTATAACATCAAGTGCTAGGAAGATTCATATTCAAAGAGAGATGTTTTGTGAATTCTCTTTACAGTGACATAAAAACAAAGGTTTTAAGTGAGATTGTGTAAAGATAAAGGCAAAACCATATAATACCAATCTGACCTTGCAAAATGTAAATATCCAATGAGTTATATTTGTGCAATTAAATACAAAGGTATAAATACTTATAGGGTATCTAAACCCAAGAACAAAAATGTAATATATTACAGCTTACCAGTTCTTACGTAGGTGTGGTGGCTGCATTACATTTTTTTTTTTTCAAATTTTTTAATTTTCACCTGGTGATACTGCCAGCAACAAATTTCCTGTCCTAATGTACTGCACTGAACTGTATCTATGGAGGACCAGCAGTGTCATCCTAGGATAGGACTATAGTACTTTCACCTTCTCCTTTCTAACATAATAGGGAGGTGTTTTTTTTGGTCCACAGAGATTGCTGGGAACAATGTATCTGATAAGAGGGCAAAAAAGGATGTGCGTACTTACAAGGTTACATTAACTATTACAGGTTAGTGGCCACAATCAGCTGAAGGAGCTTTCATTGCTTCCTGCACTTAATTGCTGGGATCCTCTTCTGGGCCCATGGACAAGTGTGAATGTGGCCTTGGAGAACTGACTCATCTCTTCCCTATTCTATTTTTTACACAATAACTTGTTCATATCTTGTGTTTTAATTCTGAGGCTGGCTGTCTATTTTTGGGCTTAGTGCATTTAAAATGGTTGTAAATTCTCACATCATACCCAGTGAAGTGAATGGCCTCAGATGATACACAGGGGTTAAACAAATCCTCCTACATAGGTTTTACTTGTTTATCTGCAGTCTTCCCTTCCCTACACAGCATTCAATTTTTTCTTCATCTGTCAGGAGCACAGAGGAGCGGGCAGAGAGGCTGCAGTAACAGTATGTGAGAACAGATTGGAGGAAAGGCACACACCCCCCCTCCACACAGCAAAATAACTATGTTCTGAATAGACAAGCTGTCTGCTGAGCCCCCCCCCCTTTCTGATACAAATTTATTTCATGTTCAGAAAACTTCTCAGAAGTGACTCATGCTAATAACAGAGGAACGAAGCACCAGAGAGAAACGACAATTAGAGCTTTGGGGAGAGAGATAAGTAAACAAATATTTACAGTATGTGCTTTGCTCAGATTCAATGACTGAGGTTTAAAACCACTTTAAGGCTATTCTGTTAAAAAAAATTAAGACCTACAGTATTTTGAGAAAAAAACATTTCTTTTGTAGATCCAAGTACTGACAATCTATTTTAAAAGGAAGTAAAGGATCAAGTGTAGGGTTGTGTAGGATCAGAGAGGTACCAACATCGTCAATAAGGCTATTTAAAAAAAATACATGCATATGGGACTTTACAGGTATCAATAAAGGTTATTATGACGTGAGCACTGTTAAAATTGCATTAAAATATAATTACAAATTAACATTAAAACCATGTATTTTGATGATGCCCTTTATAAATTACCTAAATAACACTTTCAAGTTTAACCCACCATATGTTCAGAAAAATTTAAGGCCTATTTTGAGAAAATACATTGGTTTTTTTTTAGATCCAGGTGCTGACAATTGTTTCTTAAATGTTTTTCTCTAACAACTTGATTCTGGATGTAGAAAAGGGAATGTCAGTGTCCTCTTCACACAGAATTAAAATATGTGAAGTGGCAAAGCTAGTTGCATCAGTACTAATAAGGAGCAGACCAACCTCTACATCAAAGCAACAAAAATAATGGAAGTTATATTATACTTACCGCGTAATTTTCTTTCCTCACACCAATCCATGGCAACATACATAGGGTAGAAGACCCACCCTCTAGCAACCCACATGACCAATGCATAGCTATAAAATGTTTCAACCCATTGCCAGTAAATCACTTAGAATTACAGTAACTGGGTGACTAAAGTATGATGCCAGGAAAGGAAAATTACTAGATAGGTATGGTAAAGTTTTCCTATTTCCTGGTGCCAACATGGCAGCATACATATAGTAAACAAATATCTAGCTATCAAGGAAGGATGCTTACA
The DNA here is from genome assembly GCF_965119305.1 of Pelophylax lessonae. Lineage (NCBI taxonomy): Eukaryota > Metazoa > Chordata > Amphibia > Anura > Ranidae > Pelophylax > Pelophylax lessonae. The sequence continues at coordinate 528,635,595 of NC_138768.1, read as the reverse complement.
TAATTTATTTACAAGGAATAGGAGGAGGATATGGCTCTCCTGACAAAATAGGTGTCAGGAACCATGACTCAGAAAATGCAGTAAAATCACACTTTTAGTGTAATGGTAAAAAATAGTACAGAACAGTAAACGTGGTCAAAACATAAGCCAGGGGTTGGAAGCCAAAATGGAAAGTCAGACAAGCCAGCGAACAGGAAACCAGAAATCAGTGTAGTTGAAGGCAGAGGAACAGGATCAGGAACCAGAAGGGATGTCAACTGGGCAAAGCCTTTCACAGGAACACAGCAGAGAAACTCCATTTTTTTTGACAAGGCAAAGGCAGGAAAGGAATGAACAAGGCAGCTTAAATAGCCAGAAGGGGCTGGCTGCAAGAGGGAATGACAAACAGATAATGATAATCAGGTGAGCCACTGAGGAAACAATGAGTGCTGACAATTAACCAACAGCTGAGCAGTCTGAGCACAGAGAAGAGAGCTGCTGCCACCCCAGCCCTGATAGTACCCCCTCCTCAATGACCCCAGGGGCACCAGGTTTGAGGGCAAAACGTCTATGGAAAGCATGGAGGAGAACAGGAGCATGTCCTGTACATCTGAGGATGAAACCTAAGAGCGTTTCTCCAGACCATACCCTCTCCAATGAACAAGGTACTGTATGCGCCCATGGAACCTACGAGAGTCAATAATCAATTGTATCTCTGTTACGCTCCTGCGTTTTTGTAGTAGGCTGGATTTGCAGCTTCAGAATCTCCACTCAGTAGTCATGTAGAGATGTGTTGAATAACCAGATCCAACTCTCCAGACTCATCACTGTGGGCTTGTCAGCTTAAGCATACAGATATACACACTCAATAAGATGTTCCTGGAGTGATAGGATGTATATAACAGTATGAAGATGATGTGCTGAAGGGACAGGTGTGAACAGTGACAGAGATGGCAAGCACTTGATAGAAATGTTCAGGAGAGTATTAGATGGTATTAGGTAGAATGCAGATAGGTTAGTAATCGAGTATGGTAACAGGTGGTAAGGACAGCAGATGACAAATACAGGATAGACTAACCCAGTGCAAGGATAGATGGTAGTAGACTCAAGAGCTAGCAATCTATGTAACAGTGCAGATGATAGAATTAGTATGCATAGATAGTAACAGTCCTTATGTGCAGAGGTAGATAGTGTAAGTAAGGTCATGGAGGATTCCCCTGTGGGGTACTTATCACTAGTAAAGTTAGTAGTAGCAGGGTCCAGTAGTAAGGGAGTGATCCAGTAGCGAGATACAGGGATCGGTAGCGAGGTTCCGGTCTGTTTCCAAGTAAAAGGGAATAGCTGGAGGTTCCGGTAGCAAGGCAAGCTTGTAAGCATGTGGACACACGGCAGGTTGAACGAACAATGTGAGAGAGAACGCTGGCGGTTGAAATAGCCGCTCTGCGGCGCTCGGCGATGACGTCATCCGTCTTAAAGGTGTATGCGTACCACCTAATTAGAAAGGTGGGACGCATATTTGAAAAGAAAATAGAAAATAAGGGTACCAGAGGTACCAGAATCTTACAATCTCAAACTCCCCATGGTTCTCAACCTGAACTGAGTGAGGACATGGTACCAACGTGGTGACATGGTTGCACACCAAAGGTTTTAATAGGAAAACATGAAATACATTTGAAATACGCATTTTAGAAGGAAGGCATAATGCGTAAGCCACTGGGTTGATCCTACAGAAAATACGGAAGGGCCCAATATATTGTGGTGTCCATTTCAGTGAGGGAACATGGAGTCAGAGGTTTACGAGATAACAACCAAACCCTCTTCCCAGCCTGGTAGGAAGGCGGAGGTAGGCGTCGGTGGTCAGCATGGAGTCTGTACTTATCACTGGCACATTGCAAAGACTCTTGTACCTGCACCCAAGTGGAACGGAGATCACAAAAATGTTCCTCGAATGCAGGAATTATTTGAGGAACAAATGTGTCAGGCACAATGTCTGGCAACCATAATTCGCCATAAACAGAGACAACCGGAAGGCGGCATTGACAGCACTATAGTGTGCAAACTCCGCCCAAGGTAAGAGGTCTGACCAATTATTATGGTGGTCAGAAATATAGCAATGTAGGAACTGCTCCAAGGCATGGTTGGCACGTTCTGTGGCCCCATTAGACTGTGGGTGATACACCGAGGAGAAGGAAGGCTGAATTCCCAACTGTGCACAAAAGGCCCGCCAAAACCTGGACACAAACTGGCTACCCTGTCCGAGATGATAACCTTGGGTACCCCCTGTAGCCGAAAGATCTCCCAAGCAAAAATGGATGGCAGTACTTTGAATGTAGGCAACTTCTTAAGTGAAATACAATGAGACATCTTTGAGAACCAGTCAACCACCATAAGAATAACTGTGCTGCCCTGGGAGTTAGGTAACTCCACAATAAAACCCACAGACAAGTGGGTCCAGGGCCTCTCTCCATTGGGTATGGGTTGTAGAAGGCCCACTGGAAGGTGTTGTGGTGTCTTACTCTGAGCACACACAGAACAAGCGGCTACGAAGGTGGTTACATCAGTACAGAGACTAGGCCACCAGAATTGTTGAGAAATAGACCAGATGGGCTGTTTCTTCCCAGGTTGACCAGCTGCCTTAGGAGAATTTAGAGATTCTCAGTGACAAAGCGGCAGAAGGTTTTTTCAACAGGAGAATGGATGTGAGCAGCAAGAATTCTGTTACACAAAGGTTAGGTGAGACTAGTGCGAATAGTGGCTAGAATGCGATCTGGAGGTATCACAGAAGTAGGAACTGACTCCATCAGCCCTTACATTCTTAATACCGGGTAAGAATGAGACTATGTAATTGAAGCTTGACAGAAAAAGAGCCTATAGTGCTCTTCTGGGAAAGAAGCATTTAGCCTCCGACAAGAATGTTAAATTCTTTTGGTCAGTCAAAATGAGGACCGGCACATTGGTACCCTTGAGGAGAGGCCTCTATTCTTTCAGAGCTGAAATGATAGCTAGCAATTTTCTGTCTCATTCTGCAGGAGATAATTTCTTAGAAAAGAAGCCACAAGAATGCATAGCGCTCTCAGAGGTAGGACGTTGAGATAGAAGGGCGCCAACTCCAGTCTCAGACGCATCAATGTCAAGAATGAAGGGTAACGTAGGATCAGGATGTGTCATGTCAGCACAGGAGCTGAACGAAGGCAGCCTTGAGAGATTCAAAGGCTTTAATGGAATCCGGAGACCAATTCTGTTTGTCTGGTCATATTAGTCAGGGGTTTGGCCAGAGAAGAGAAGTTACGAATACATTTCCGATAATAATTGGCAAAGCCAAGAAAACGTAGGGGGCGTAGACCTACGGGTCGAGGCCACTGTAGAACTGCAGATAGTTTCTCTGGGTCCATCGAAAAACTGGAAGTAGAAACGACATAACCCAGAAATGTAACCTGTTTACGATGGAACTCGCACTTCTCCAACTTACAATACAGGGTATTATCTCTAAACCTCTGTAGCACAAAAGAGACATCTATGTGGTGGTCTCTAGGGATTTTAAATATATGAGAATATCGTTGAGATAAACCGCCACACATTGCTGCAACATATCTCAGAGGAAATCGATGATGAATTCCTGAAAAACTGTAAGAGCATTGCAGAGACCAAACGGCATTACGAGGTATTCATATTGTCCAGTCCTGGTATTAAACTCCGTTTTCCATTTGTCGCCCTCCTTGATCTTCACAAGATTGTATGCTCCTCTGAAATCGAGCTTAGTGAAAACCATGGCTCCCTTGAGGCGGTAAAATAATTCCGTAATTATTGAAATCGGATAAGCGTTCTTAATCATGATGCAATTGAGACTCCTATAATTGATACAATGTCTCAGTTCACCACTCTTCTTTTTCACAAAGAAGGAGCCAGCACTGGCAGGAGATGAGGATTTGCGGATAAACCCTTCAGAAAGGGAATTGGCAACATAGTCCTCCATGGCTTTATCCTCCAAGACAGACAAAGGGTTGACCCGGCCACAAGGGGGTATGGCACCAGGTTGAAGGTCAATTGTGCAATCATACAGCCAGTGTGGAGGCAAACTACCAGCTTGACCTTTGTCAAACACATCGCTAAATTTGCGATACTCCTCTGGCAAGGGGGAGAAAGAAGAGGTGCACAAGACCTTAACCATTTTCTAAAAACATGACTTACTGCATTGTGGCGACCAGGAAAGGACCTCAGCCTGATGCCAATGAAAAGAGGGGTTGTACCTTTGTACCCGAAGATAACCAATGATGACTGGGTAATAAGGAAAGATGAGCAGTATGAAACAGGAACATCTGTAACGCTATGGTAAACTAATCCATGCGGTGGTTGCCAAGGCAGCAAAGGAATGAACAAGGCAGCTTAAATAGCCAGAAGGGGCTGGCTGTAGGTGGGACTGACGGGCAAATAATGATAACCAGGGGAGCCTTTGAGGATACAATGAGTGCTGACAATTAACCCGACAGTTGAGCAGCCTGAGCACAGAGAAGAGAGCTGCTGCAAGCCCAGCCCTGATAATAAATCATTGTGAGGATTTCTGAATCTACTTGATAATGTTGCAGAAATGTATCAAAATCAGCTAGCTGCCCAGGATATAATTTGTTAATACTCCTGAGCATTAAAATGCTTCTGGTGCAAGTGTGCAGTGGTAGTTTCATCTTAGCCACCTTGCACATTCTCTGGATGAATTTTATGATCCACGAGGTGATCATGCATACTTTAGCCTCTTTGCCTTTGTTGATCCCTGAAGGAGCTCTAAATATATTTTCTAAATACCTGAATGTCTCTCTCTCTTATAAATATGCTTTTAGGGCATATAGCCATCAAGGTCAATTTGTTCATGTGGGTATGCCTGTGCTCAAAAGGGAGAACCTAGTCCTGATTCAAATGGTAGATAGAAGAAACCATAGGTATAAAATGCTAGATGGTGTGTAAAAATAGCGAGTCTGGAAAGAAACATATGTAGGGGTCGAGCACCCATGACATTGGTTCAGATAATCCTCTGGTTAATATAGTGGCCATCCGGAAAGCTGTTTTCAGAGTCAGTTGCCAAAGTGCTGTCTTTTCTAATGGAATGAAAGGCCTTGTAGCAAGTCAGTGGAAAATAATTGACAGATCCCATTGGGGAAGCAGGTGCTTTGAGGAGGCTTGATATTTAAACAGCACCTTTAGAAGATCAAGATTCCACCATTGACTTGCAATGGCTAAGAGCATTTGAGACCTGGACCATGAATGAGCTCAGATTCGACCCTAAAGCAACCACTGATTGCAGAATTTCTCGAGTTTGTGGATGGAATGGATCAAATCACTTCCTTATCACAAAGGCAATGTCCTGACAACATATTCAATGATAGATAAAATAATATTGGTAAAAGCTTTTCTTGCTTTAAGTAAGATGTTAATTACATTTGTTTAATTGCATTCTAACTTTTACAGTCTCTTCCTTTCAAGTTTCATGCCTTCAGAGCTAGCCATTCCAGATTTGGATAAAGAAGGTGGGCTTGTGAAAGGAGAACATGGAATCTGCATCAGAGGTAGAGGTTTGCATACACTGATCTAAGAGGAGCAGGTACCACAGTCTTTGTGACCAATACAGTATTACAGAGTAAATCAGCAGTTGCAACAGGAACCTGGGTATTAGGGCAAATGGTGGAATATGTCACTCTGAAATTCAAAGGTTGAAACAAGGCATCCATTACCGCTGCTGCTGGGGGAGGTCACATCTCAAACAATCTATTTGCTTTGCAGTATTCTGGGGAGCCAAATAGATCTAACTTAGTGAGACCCAGTTTATAACATATTGAACGGAGCATTGGTAGTAATACCTAAATGTTACATATCCCGCTGTAGCCAAAGGTTCAGCTGAACACTCCATTTAGTTTAGCTGTTTACCAAACGTATAAAATGTAAAATTAATACACTCATCTCTAGACCTAAATTGGTTCCAGAGGGAGCTTCCCTGTGAAGGACCTAGCCTCAAACCTAATTCTGCCAGTGACTCTTACCACTACTTTTCTGCTTTTGCACCCTTGTCTTTGGTTACCTCTGTAAGGCCAACTTTCCACAGGCACAACATCATTTTTTTCTGAAGTTGTGAATAACATGACGGAGAACTTCAATCACATCTTGAGTGAGATCTGGAGCGTTTATAGTGGTGGGATCTTTGTGGTCTGGAAGAGACACTCCCATATTTTGGGCTGGATCTTCTGCTTCTCTCATTTGTTGAGCTCCTGCCAGTGGCGGGTGCCAGACCCCATTCAGAGAGACGTAGCATAGCACAAGCAGACCCTTGAAAGTGGGAATCCTTTTGGTACACCTATATGGTGTGCTGACAGCATGTACTTCGAGCAAACCCCAGAAGATAGAGTTCCCTGCCTTACTAGAACATGTAGAACCTAAGGCAATGGACTTCTCCACTGGAGAGTCTGAACCTGTGCGTATACAAACTAAGTGGCTGGAAAGGTATGTCTTCTTACACGCTGCCTGTGAGTACTCATCGACTGAAATATTTTTATAGCTATCCACTGGTCCAGTGGTTTTGTAGTGGGGGGCTACCATATGTGTTCTGCTATGTTGGCGCCAGGAAATGTTTGTTTTATTAATCCAACATTACTACCACACAAAAAAATAAATACATACATAAAACAGAGTTAGATACACTCAAGTGTAGGGTCCTGCTTTATAACAATTTTGATTTCCTGCAAAAAAAAAAATTTGCTAAAGTTACAAAACTGGATACTCCTATACGGAAAAAAAAAAAAAAAAGCCCTTAGAGTAAACATGTGGCCAGACTGAGAAATGGGACGAGACAGGATTGCCCCCTGTCACCATTATTGTTCGCATTGTCACTGGAACCACTCCTGGCTTCAATAAGGAATAATAAAAATATAAGGAAGGGTGAGGATAGGAGAGGGCGAACACAAAATAGCCGCTTATACAGACGATATTTTATTCTATGTAAGAAACCCAAAAATTAGTATTCCAAATATTATAAAGACATTGAGAGAGTGTGCGGAGACCTATCCAATTTTAAAATAAATGCAACTAAATCGGAAATATTAAATGTAGACTTAAATAAAAAAGAAGAACGCGCCTTACAGGAGGAATAAAAAATAAAAAATATTTAGGTATTAATTTGTCTTCTCGTTATAAAAACTTATACTTGGATAATATATTCCATTATTTTTTATAATTATATGAAATTTGAGAAAACTAAACGTATTAGTGTGAACGATAAAGAACCATTCTCTCATGGACAGAGAGGAGAAAGCAGCCATTGCTGCGTCTTACTGCAGGGTGTAAGAGTGCGGTGGTCTGCACTCATCTTGCCACCTGGAGCTAATGCAACATTAATGAGTAATGTGGTTATAGGTTGGAGAGGAGGAGCGGATGGTGGAATGCTATCCCAGTTGCATAGCATAGAGAGACCTTCATCTAGTGTGGTTACCCGGGTGGTTGTCCCTTGTTGAGTAACTTCTAGCTTTGCCGGATATTTCCATTTGTTTGGAATATTATGATTTCTTAGGGCCTTAATGACCGTCAGCATTTTTTTGCAGAGCTGCAGGGTGTATTGGGAGATGTCGGTTGTGGACCAGTAGGTTTTGCCCCCTTAATGACCAGGCCATTTTTTGCGATTTGGCACTGTGATACTTTAACGTAAAATTGCGTGCTCGTGCAACGCTGTACCAAAATAATATTGATGTCCTTCTTTTACACAAATAGAGCTTTCTTTTGGTGGTATTTGATCACCTGTGCGATTTTTTTTTTTTGTGCTATAAACAAAAAAAGAGCGACAATTCTGAAAAAAAAACAATATTTTTCACTTTCTGCTATAAAACATACCCAATAAAATAAATCTAAAAATTGCATTTTTTCATCCTTTTAGGTCAATTTGTATTCTGCTACATAGTTTTGGTAAAAAAAAAAAAAATCGCAATAAGCGTATTTTGATTGGTTTGCGCAAAAGTTATCGGGTCTACAATTTAGGGGAAAGGTTTATGTCATTTTTTATTTATTTTATTTTTTTTACTAGTAATGGCAGCAATCTGTGATTTTTTGCGGGACTGCGACATTGCGGCGGACATATCGTATCCCTAATTGACCTTTTTGACACTTTTGGGGGGACCAGTGAGATTACTACAATAATCAGTGCTATAAATATGCACTGTAACTGTAATAATGACACTGGCAGGGAAGGGGTTAACCTAATGGGTAATCAGAGGGTTAAATGTAAGCCTAGGGGAGTGTTTAATAACTGTGGGGGGAGAGGCTTGTGAAATGACCATAGAGATCTGTGATCCTATATAGAAGCATTACAGGTGCTCTGTGATCACTTCAGAGAGAAGGACGGTCAGCTGTTGTGAACACAGCCGACCGTCCATCTCTCTCAGTGGGGAGCGATTGCGGGTGGCCGGCGGAAATACGTGCCGCCAGCCACAGTCATCAGCATCCCCGCTGCCTAGTGGGGGCCGGCGTGCACTAGCCCCCAGCACCACGCGCACGACCGACACTCTTCACATCTGGAGGAAAAGAGATTTATTCTCTAAATATGGAAAGGCGTCCTCACAGTAAGAGCTCTTGGGGGATCAGGAAGGATTTTTTTCCCCTGCTGGAGCAAATTGGATCATGCTTTAATGAGGCTTTTTTGCCTTCCTCTGGATCACCTGTGGGTATAGGATTGTATATTTTTGTTTTCCCTTTTATTGGTTGAACTAGATGGACTTGTGTCTTTTTTCGACCAAACTAACTATGTAACTATGTAGTATGTCCAAGAAAGGATTTTATAAATCTGTAAATGGATTAGAAAACTCTTACAATGACTCTGAATAAAATGTTCTGTTATTGGTTCCAGGCAAAAAATATTAAAATGTAGATTAAAATATGAATTGTTATAGGGTTCCATTATGAAGTAGTTTTTTATGCAGTCGTTATTAACATCATTTTTTTTCTCAAATTTATATGATTAATATACTAAATATACTCTAATCCAAAGCAAGTGTTTATAAACTGACAATTAAAGGAACATTATAATAAGGACTGTAAATTGAAATAATGAAAGAACATTTAGCTCAGCAGCTGCAAGTAAAGATTTAAAACAAACACAGAGATTGAAAGACAATTTATGTAATGCAGAATTAGATGGTTCTGCTTAAATAAACTTTAAAAAATGTATGAGTCTCGGAATTTATTAAATAGAAAAATGTAAGCTGTGGTAGAACAGGATTTCAAGAAAGTTAATTCAGTAGGGGCAAGTTAAACTTTTAATAAAATCAATTACAGTTATGAATCTTTAGCGGGATTACAACCTTAATGACTCAGTAAATCTTTCTAATAAAGTATTGCAAAACTTACTCCTAATAATGCATAGCATGCCATAGCCTTGCAGAGCTTTATAATGTAAATCATGAGAATAGATTGTGGGTGCCAAATTATAACAGAACAAAGTATGTACAAAGTCCAATATTTGGCTGAGTTTTTGTTTTAGGAATACTGTATTTTTTTGTGTGAGTTAACCCAATTAACTAAATGTTTTTTGATACAGCCATATGGAATTATTAATGAGGTAATGGAGAATGGTGTTACTCTGAGTAAACATTAAAAGGTAACATATGGCAAAACTTTGGACAAATATTTACATATTCTTGATAAGCAGTAACAGAGCACTTTCCTCTGTAGCTGCAGATACTGTGGACCAATTCATCCTCAACATTCACATCAGAAGCCCTGAAGTTGTTGCTATGGTACCATTGCAAATTAATTAACCTTTACATTTTGAGTATCAGAACCTGATGTTTCCATGATCTATTTTTCTTTCTTACAAACTGCAAGTATGTTTGTTGATTCAGTATTCCCCTATAAAGCCATTACTAAACCTTAGAAGTCACAAACTAAGGTTTGCAGTTGTTAGACAAGTATCGGCTGTCTGGTTACAAGCTAAAGACCTCTCACTTTCTGGACTGGTGCTCTATCTAACACACCATGAATCAAATACTCTGACTGCAGCTGTCTGCCCGCAGTATTGGAGCAGATTTCACTGTGGACACATGATACATCACACCAATAGAGAAAACCCGTTGAGACCTGAGACATACTACAATTATGCATTCCCAGTTTGTCATATCCACTATTTCTTGGACACTCTATTAGGGAGCATATGGTATCGTCCTTGTTCCTATGTGGGTGTTTCTTTTTGGGGTTTTGGAGATGTTCCCCATGGGCACCCAAGGCTACTTGCCACCACCCTCTGATGGAATACTATACAGTATTTGACAGGATCTGAGGCCCTGACGAAGCGGGTCAGCCTGCGAAATTCGTTTGTTAAATGACACAAAACTGGATGTTGAATCCAGGATGACACCACCCTGGACAAGCAGTTTGTTAACCTGTTTTTATGGAACAATCCCCTTTCTTTTAAAATTGTATAATGTTCTAAATAAAGTTATTTACAAAGGATTTTATATAACGTGTTGGCTTAGTGGTTATTAACCCAAGGAAGTACATGAAAAGTCCTAAACCTCACTAAGATTTCTCTAATTATAACTTACTCCTGACCTCTAGACCTCGTGCATTACTTACTCCTGACCTCTGGACCCTGTGCGTTACTTACGCCTGACCTCTGTACCTTGTGCGTTACTTAATCCTGATTTCTGAAATCTGTATGTTACTTGCTTCCGACCTCTGCTCTCCGTGCATAACTTACGCCTGACTACTGCAATCTATGCATTACTTTCTCCTGACCTCTGTCCTCTGTGTGTTACTTGGGTCTGACCACTACGACCTGTGCATTAGCTTCTCCTGACCTCTGTACTCCATGTGTTGCTTACCCCTGACCTCTCCATTCTCATAGCACCATAAACTCAGGTTTTGTTTAACCATATTTATTTAATCATGTTGGTCACACCTACAATTTTGCACAGAAACCCCACATCAATTCTGTGCACATGATCCCCAAGGCATTTTGTCTTCATACCTTGAATAACTGAATCTTTAAACATTTTATTGTGTTAATGACTTCTGATGCTGATTCATCCATTGCTCTTATGATACTTTCTGTAGTTTGATTCTGACAACCATGTTACTGCAATAACTTTCAGCCTTCAGACTTGTAGTCACACTTTAGAATTCTGTTGATAGCCGCACCAACATTGTCGGCGGTTTATTTGTCAGAAACTGGACACTCCTTACTGTGTGCTCCCTCCCCAGCTACTGATAGGCCCCTGTACACCATTCCAGAACAGTCTTAATTACCGCCACTTTCTTTATTGATTCTAATGGATGATAATGCCATAGTAACATGTTCTTAAAGCAGGAGTAGTTAGAACTACTTAAATTCATTGCCTGTGTTGGTAATGTTTCCAAACTGGCACAAATGCTTGCCTGAATTAGGAGCAGGTAGTTCTAAAAGGGACCTACTTTTAGAAAAGTGCCCATAAGACTTTATTGATTTCCCTGTCTTTGTTTCACAGTTACCAACTGATTAAGATTCAGTGATCTAGAAATGACAGTCAAAGGGAAATTGTCCGTGTGACTTGTTAAACATGGTTAACAATGAAATGATGATATCTAGCTATTATTTCTATTTTGTGCTGAAAATTGCTGCGTTGCTTTTTGGAATTGTATCTGCTCTATGGAAGGAATAGGTGGCATTATTTACAGCTTGGGTCCTCTGCCTATTAACACAGAATAACACAGTTCAGGTCTCCTTGAGACAATCACGCAAAGGTTGTGCTTTAAGTCACATTATCTAGAAAGAAAAGGAATTAAAGTTGAAACCCCAAAAGGCTGGTTATACCAAGATTGTATGAACACAATTTTAGGCATGAAATAATTGCATTGTAAAATAGCTTCACTGAACCTTTTTTTTTTTTGCCTGCTATTGGTTAAAGGAGATGAAGTCTCTTAACTTATTATGACCTAGAAACTGCATTACCCAACTGTCCCTGCAGCCCTAATTAGTTGGAGAAACAGAGCATTTTACCACATAACCTTCATATCATCTCTTTGAATTTTCTCTTTGGTTCTAAATCTCATTTCTATCCCAAGTGTTTTTCCTTGTCTCATCTCATACAGTTAATGAAACAACTCAATCAAGAGGCCAGCTTTCTATACAAGATGATTTGAAACAGGGAAAGTCCAGGCTCAAAACTCCAGGTGAATACGTTGCTCAATATTTATTTTTTGATTATTTTCAAATGAATACATTTTGAGTATAATTCCTAATCGAAATACACATTTTTAAATAGAGCATTATCTGAAGATACAAATGAATCATTATGAAAAATGTTCCAGCACATCTTCAAAAGTTCGTCAAGCTATCTTTAAAAGGTAACTCCACTTTTGAGGGGGAAAAAAAGTAGCAAATAAAAAAAAAAAAACAATATAGCATATACAATTGCAACACAAACCATATTGTAATTAAATGTTATTAAAAATTACCTTTCCTTTTCAATTTGCAGCTGTTATATTTTCTGAAAATGCAATGCAATATGGCCGCCTGGAGGTGTTCTGTGTGTACTGACCACACCCCAGAAACATAATTTCCTGCTTGTGTGATTGGCTCACTGATTTTCCCAGAAGTTTACACTAAGATACAAGTCCGATTTCTGGCATCCCCTGCAACAAAATTTCATTTTTGGTGAGATACTCCCAATAGGAACATGTCTAAGGCTGGCCATACATTATACAACTTTCTTATAATTTTCTGTACAATTTTCTTAAAATTTACCTTCAACTATGTAGTACAAAGGCATGCCTTATAGGATACAATTGAAAGTTTTGTTTTGACCTCATATTATATGGATTTTGGTAAATTTAACAGAAAATTGTACAAGAAAATTGAACATATATGGCCAGCCTTAGGGGATGCAGGCCCAGCAGCTTTCTTCAGAGCCCTGCAGCTGCCACAGCTGATAGATAATTATGAAACCACTCCCATTTCACCCACTCAGCACAGAGGCACAAACAATGATTTCTTCAGAATAACAAAAGGTAGGAATCTGCAACAAAGGTTGTTATAATCCTTGCAATGTACAGAGATCACCCAGAGGGGAATGTTTTTTTCTCAACAGAAGTGTAGTTACGCTTTAAGGATAATTTCAAGTAGACTTATCATTAGATATACTTTTTAATATATGCTAAGGAATGTGTGAGTTTCACACTGGTATTTACTAACTCTAACAGAGATCATGGTTTTCCCCCAGACATTGGAGTCAAGTTACTAAAGGACTAGAACTTTTTCACTTTGTGAAGTGAATTTTTATTTAGCTTAGTGAATGAAATAAAGCTGTGCTGACTTCAATAATCCAGTTGTGGGCATGAAAAGAGTTAACATTTTTCTTTCCCTTGGGTATTCTATGCAAAGTAATGCTGTCCATAAACGTATAGATTTTCATCCAGAAATTTTAGTTTCAAGAAAATTCGTTTGATTTTCTAATCGTTAGTGGGGTTAAATCGATGTCCCTTTTCGACTGCAGCGACGGGAAAATTCGTAGGAGCAGAAGGGAAAACTTTTCTCGATCAACGAATTTTCGGCCAGTGTATGTGGTTATCGTTCAGAAATTACATTCATTTTAAAATTAAATGTTAAATGCAAAAGACAATTTTCGAATGACATTTGTCTATTCAACGAATGTTCAAGGAATGTTCGTACGAATGTTCTACGAATATTCCCATCCAAAAATCTATACGTGTATGGCCAGCATAAGTTTTCATTAACTGAAAGTGTTTGTTTGTTTGTTTCTAAATATAATTTAACAAATCTGATCTGTATTGTTTTTTAATTTTTGTTAGCAAGTTATTTGCAATTGTAATCCTTCTGTATTACCAAGTTGATGCTGCCAGTTCCCCACTTCTTGGTTGCAAACTGAGCACGCTAAGTATAGAAGCTGATCCATGCTTCTGCAATGAGTTTGCATCCCTTGTCATCCCATTCCTATGGGCCATACACACTATAAGATTTTCTGAAGACTTTTTCCTTTAGACTTACCAAAACCAGATAATATGAGGTCAAACCTAAACACTTTAAATTTGTATGCAATCTGGCAGGCCCTTGCACTACATAGAAAAAGTAAATCTGAAGGAAATTTAACCACAAAAGTTGGATAGTGTGTATCCAGCTTTAGACACAGGCATGCTGTGCAAGCACACACCTTGCCTGTATCTTCCGCTGTCATTTTTGTAGCCACACCCCTACCAGACTGACAGCGCCTTTCCTCAGTGGCAAACTCCACTTCCAGAAATTTTATATATACCCCAATAGGGTCATGTCCACATGCAGGTCTAGTCACATGACCTGCACCATAAATGCTTATGTAAGCAAAGGTTTGTTTTTTGTTTATTTATTTATAATTACCGATTTTTTAAAGGTATAGCTTTGACTATTAGAACATGCATATTGGATAGCTTTACTTTACAACTACTTTAACATCAATTACTTAACTAAATGAAAATTTACTTTTCAATGTGAACACTCTACATCTTTAGTAAAGCCAACCATACATGGATAGTCTTTTTTTCACAAATGAGGTGGATGGAAGAATCCTCCCCCCCACTGAAATATCTAATTGGCTGCAGCCGCTGATCAAGAAACATTTTCCAATATGTCCCTTTTACACATGTTGATCCAATGATTGACTTCTGTCAAGCAGGGAGGGTCACACACAGATTGAAATTTAGCCATTCACTGGTGAACTGACCAAATTTTGATTCGTGAATGGCCAGTTTAAGTCAACCTCAAAGACTTATCATTATACAAATGGCACCATGTCTGTTTCAAGGATTATCCAGGGTCAGAGATTACACTATCGTGTAAATCTTGGCTGCTCTGCAATTCTCAGAGGCATATCAGTCCTCTCCTGCAACCGCTCATTTTTTACCTTGTTTACAAAGTTACAATGTTGCAGCCTGATCAGTGGTGGAAATGAGACAGAGTAAGGCCCTGCTCACACTGGCATTAGAAACAGGGGTTTGAGGTGTGTTTTTGACGTTCCTCGGACACCTAGAAAAGCAGCCCACAATAAATAATATGGACAGTGGACAGAGCGGTTCACATTTGAAAAACATATAGCATATGTGTCACTTCATGTTGCTGTTTGGCAAAAAATAAAGCTACATTTAGAATTTGGGAGGAGTTGAATATAGTAAACTCCTTCCATTCAAGTCTATGGTTAACTTTTGAGACAGAGAAAGGGACTGAGGACAGATATTCCCTAGCAATAAAAATGGGGTTCCCCCGCACTATGGACCACCTTGAATAATATGTGAGTGAATAAAATAGAAATAGGAGTATGACAAAAGTGAATGAATAAAGAAAGGCTGCTGCCCTCATGAACACCACCAAATGGTGGGGTCCTTGTTAAAAAACGTGTTTGAATATAAGTGAGAAATGGTGCTGCCTGTGTTTGGAAGTAAATCTCCACCCTCTGTGTATGTATGAATAGGTTTGGGGAATAACCCTTTAAATCCTGCGCGGTAATAAAACGTGTGTGTGGGTATAAAGTGTCACCATAAATACCACAAAATAAACAGTAAATTATTTAACAGTGCATCCTAGTAAACAATGCTTATATCAACAAAATTAGACTTATACCATCAAAATTGTGATACATGCAAAAGCCTGGTGAAAGGTGTTGTATTGCTAAAAACAGTGCAAAACAGTGCAATACAAAAGTGCTTATGTGCAACAAAGGTGCAATCACTTAGCAGCAAAGTGCCAGAAGTCTCTTTCTTAAGCCCAATCTTTATATGTGTCCACAGGAGGGCTTCTGCCCAGGGGTCCCTTTGACCCGAATATGTGGGCCATGCTGCCTGTGATAGTCCGTGTGTGGTGGATGGGTGCCCTCAAGCAGGAATCCTGTAGTAGTTACAAATGTTCCAATGGTGAAACTTGGTGGACTCGACTCCTCGGAATGCAGCCCCCAGTAAGTGCTGGTTAGTGTCTCCACTCGTGCCTCCCCCCTCAGGGTAAACACTCACCAGAAGCCAGACCCCAAATGGGGTGAAATAGCCTTGCTGCTATTATGATGGTCCGTAGGCGGCTCCTTTTCCCGCACTTATACTGGGGGGATGGTTCCTCTAGATTATATAGAGAGAGTGCCCATAGTGTAGCATTTCAAAGTATTTTTATTCAATACAAAACATCGCACTTACATCAGTAAAAGAAATTCTCAGCGTTAGAGATGCGGACGTCCGGACTCGTCCTGCATTCCGCAGACTTTCTATTTCAATCTTCAGCTCCCTAGTCCCTTTCTCTGCAGCCTCAGCTGTACTGCACAGGGAATTAATTGGGTTTGCTCTGTGCTCAGCAGCTTCCTGTTCATTCAAAAAATTGAAAACATAGTAAACACAGTTTACTATGCTCCAGTTATAAATGAGCACAGTGAGTGATTGGTACTGATCACTCACTGTGTTCATTCAGAAACAGAAGGGGCCAGTTACTGACATATTTTCCGGCCTCTTCCCTCGCTCTCCATCCTGAAACGTCTCCCTGTATGACCACAGCAGCAGCTGGCGGGAGAAAGAAGGAGGGAAGCTGCAGAGGTGTGAGGGGAAGGGCCCGGGCAATAGAGGGAACCTGCGACATATGGGGTTATTAGGGTGTGCCCAGGCACACCTCATGCACACACCCATGACTGGCACAAGGAATTCAGAGGGAGGTGAGGCTGGCACACCTCATCTCCCTCCACATTGCTCTTGCCAGTGCTTTTTTAGCATTCAGAAAATGTTTTAGAGAAGTGTAGACCTTCTTTCAAATGTTATAGCCCTTCATTCAAATGTATATGGTCATTGGAATTTAGTTTGACTGGTCTATAACATGTCTGCACTAAATTTCCCATTCAGACATACAGTGCATCCGGAAAGTATTTACAGCACTTCACTTTTTCCATATTTTGTTATGTTACAGCCTTTCTCCAAAATGCATTAAATTCATTATTTTCCTAAAAATTCTACAAACAATACCCCATAATGACAACGTGAAAGAAGTTTGTAATCTTTGAAAATTTATTAAAAATATAAAACGAAAAAATCCCATGTACATAAGTATTCCGAGCCTTTGCCATTACAAAAGTTGAGCCTAGGTGCATCCTGTTTCCACTGATCATCCTTGACATGTTTCTACAACTTAATTGGAGTCCACCCGTGGCAAATTCAGTTGATTTGACATGATTTGGAAAGGTGTACACCTAACAGTGCAAGTCAGAGCACAAACCAAGCCATGAAGTCCAAAGAATGGTCTGTAGACCTCAGAGGTTTGTATTGAGGCACAGATCTGGGGAAGGGTACAGAAACATTTCTGCAGCATTGGAGGTCCAATGAGTACAGGGGCCTCCATCATCTTTAAATGGAAGACATTTGGAACCACCAGGACTCTTCCAAGAGTGGATCGCCAGGCCAAACTGAGCAATCGGGGGAGAAGACCTGACCAAGAACCCAATGGTCACTCTGACAGAGCTCCAGCATTTCTCTGTGGAGAGAGGAGAACCTTCCAGAAGAACAACCATCTCTGCAGTACTCCACCAATAAGGCCTTTATGGTAGAGTGGCCAGATGGAAGCCACTCCTCAGGAAAAGGCACATGGCAGCTTGCCTGGAGTTTGCCAAAAGGCACTTGAAGGACTCTCAGACCATGAGAAAATAAATTCTCTGGTCTGATGAAACAAAGAGTGAACTCTTTTTAGCCTGAATGCCAAGCATCATGTCTGGAGGAAACCAGGCACCGCTCATCACCTGGCCAATACCATCCCTACAGTGAAGCATGGTGGTGGCAGCATCATGCTCTGGGGATGTTTTTAAGTGGCAGGAACTGGGAGACTAACCAGGATCGAGGGAAAGATAAATGAAGCATGGTACAGAGTCACCCTTGATGAAGACCTACTCCAGAGCGCTCTGGACCTAAGACGGGGGCGAAGGTTCATCTTTCAACTGGACAATAACCCTAGGCACAAAGCCAAGATAACAAAGGAGTTGCTACGGGACAACTCTGTAAATGTCCTTGAGTGGCCCAGCCAGAGCCCAGATTGAATATCTCTGGAGAGATGTGAAAATGGCTGTGCATTAACGCTCCCCATCCAGCCTGATAGAGCTTAAGAGGTCCTGCAAAGACGAATGGGAGATACTGCCCAAAAATAGGTGTGCCAAGCTTGTAGCATCATACTTACTTAAAAGACTTGAGGCTGTAATTGGTGCCAAAGGTGCTTCAACAAAGTATTGAGCAAAGGCTGTGAATACTTATGTACTTGGGTTCCTTTTCGTTTTTTATTTTTAATACATTTTCAAAGATTTTAAATAAACTTATTTCATGTTGTCATTATGATGTATTGTTTGTAAAAAAAACTGAGGAAAATAATTAGTTTTTCAATTTTGGAATAAGGCTGTAACATAACAAAATGTTGAAAAAGTGAAGCACTGTACCTGTGAAAACTTTCCTGATGCACTATATATGTCATAATTTTTTTTGTACAATATAAAAATGTTACCCCACACAAAACATAGAACTGAAAATATTGTCTGTCTACCATCATCTCTGTCTTAGAAAAGTGCAATGTGTACTTGGCACCAAGCATGAAAAATATATTTTATCTTGCAGTTTCATCTGTGGTTGTTTCATAAGCTTGATAAAAAGGAAGAATCTCCTTGCACATATCTCCAATGCAGTAAGGTGACCTTAGACCTCTGGTAATTGTTTGTTCGGTAGTATATACATTTCTTTTTCTGCGCAATTTAGTTTTTCATCATAAATAGCTAGAGAAAGTTGTGGTGTCATCTAGTTCTTCTTCTATCATTCTCATTTTAATTTCCTACAAGTGTGAAAAAAAACATCAGGAACAGCACGGTTATGTCACATATTTTAAAGTATTAACTGCATATGACAAGGTACAGCGCTAAGTAAGATACTGTGCAAAATATGAGCAAAAATGAAGTGCTAGTCACATGAATCAAGGTGACAATGAACCGGGATATGGAAACAAGGGATGGCATGGGGACCACTGAATATGCTCACCCCCTGTAACATGAGATGGGGGTGTGGCTTATCTTACTACTGTGCCTCACTGTTGCTGTATTAATCATCCCAACCATTCTCTGCCCAGGTACGCTATATTGTCTTGCAGGACCCATCTGGTCCTCCTCATCTTCCTCATCTTCCTCTACACAAGTACAAGACTCCACAAGTAAGTACCCACTATATAGTCTTAAATATATTCCTATTGAAGCATATATCTTATATATAGATCCCTCAACTGCCCCCCCCCCCATCTGTCATACGCCACTTTTTTCCAGCCACACCACCCATCTCATCTTACAGGGGGTGAGTATATTCAGTGGTCCCCGTGCCGTCCCTTGTTTCCATACCCCGGTCCCCCCTCCCCCCCCCTTTTTTTAATTTTCCCCCCTTTTACCCCCCCCAAAACCCCCACCCCCAAGCACACACATTGCCCCATTGATGTATCCATCCAGATTTCCTCATCCGGTTGTACCATGGCTTCATCATCCTTTTCACAGTAAAAATAGTGTTTATCCTACTCCCACCCACATAAAATTTCTGCCTTTACTTGTTACTTCCCACCTTCCAACTTCTTTTATATTCTCTTGTGGTTCTCCATGTTCATTTCTCCCCTATATTTTTATTTTTATTCCCATTTCTCCTTTATTTTTATTCTTATTTTTCATCCCACTCTTAGTTTTAATTTTATTCATATTTTTATTTTTATTTGTAATTTTATTTTTATCTTTATTTTTATTTTTAATTTTAAATTTATTCTTATATTTCCATTTTTAATTTCATTTTTAATTTCCCCTTTAATTTTATTTCCATTTTTATTTTTACCTTTACTATCATCTCGATTATCATTTTTTCCCAAATTTCATCCCCATCCTTATCCTCTGTCGCTTTCCATTCCTACTTGCTAATCTTCTTCTTTACCCTCCATTCATCTTCACCAACTTCACTTCTCTCACAGCCCCTCCCTCTATCTCCAGCACACACATGCCTACCCATATCAGTTTACATACAATTCAGGTTCCCTACACCAGCCGTAGTCTTCACACACACTGTGCTTCACAGACAGCTTCTTTTTGGCCCCCGCCAGCATTGGTAGTTTGCATTAGAGACTGTGGGCATATAAGCCCTCTCCAAGATGGCCCCCGCTCGCCCTGATGAAGGAGAGCATGTTCCGCAACTTGTCGCCGTTTGTCTGAGCACTGCAAACAAGAAGTGACATCACGGCCCCTCTACGTGAGGAAGAGCGAAGTGAAAGCAGCCCACGGACCAGGACAGTCCCCCGCCTTTTACAGGAGACCCCCACTCCCCTGCACCAGCTCCGTTCGGACGGAGAGGGACCCCCTGGACACCAGATGCACAAGACCACCTTATCTTTTTTTGATGCCTACATTCACTTTACTCTTGTGAGTAATATTGCTTTTATCCCCTATTAAAGTTTTTAAAAGCTACACTCAGATTGGTGCTTGTGGTTCTCCCCTTGTACATTGGTTTGACAGATACATTTATAGGCTATGTGCAGCGATGTTGCCATTGAGATGATCCCTTAGCTCTGTGTCAGAGGTGCTTGTCAGATATGTGCATTTTTTCTTTTTTTTTTTTTTTTTTTTGCAGTTTATTCTCACATACATATTTAATTTAATTCTATTTTTTATGTATTTGCCTTTGAAGATTAGTGATCTGGGTTTAGCTGGTGATTATGTATTTTCCCCTATTTCTCTAGTCTGATTTACTGCCAGAGTGTCCCTGTCCATATGCAGGTCTTTTTGTCCTCTCAATCGATTGGTGAGTTTATATCTGATCTATTGGACAATCAGCCTGTTTGTAGCAGATTTCATGAGTTTTTTGGCTCTGGTTTATTTACATGCTATCTCATTCTTGTAACATTTTGGTGTATATATTGTTAAATTTTGTAAATCACACCTTCGATGTTAAATATTTACACTTACTCAATCCTTTTTCAACTTATGTTTTTATCCTGTCATTTTTTGAGCAATCGTGTCTTTTTGTTTTGTTAATGCATAGATGGTGATTTGGCACTGATCTGCTTGGGGTGTGGCATTGATCGGTATATATCTTAAATAGACCTTTGCTTTGTATGTGTGTAGGTGGTGAACAAGCACGACTGACCCGTTTCGTCATAGGCTTGATGTTGTCAGGGGCGAGCCTATGACGAAACGCGTTGGGTAGTGCCAGATGTGACGTCACTACGCCCCCTGAGCCAGCTTTTAGTGTATGAGTGCGGGGATGCCGCAGCTCCTATTTTTACAGTGTCTATGGATTGTACATACCTGATTACTCTTTGAATGATGTGAGTGCACCTTTTTTTAATAAATAAATTGGATTTTTAAACTGTATTACGCTATGTACCTGTACATTTCTTTACACATGTGGCCCCTAATCACCTGGTCTTGAATGCCTTCCTGTTACTACATCCCAAGAAGTGATAAGTGGCGGTCTCCTTGTATTGTATCAAGCGTTTAGTGGCCTCTCCATTAGTTTGGGTCGTCAACGCAATCTGGTAAGCTGCTATTTAGTGTGCTGTTCCTTCCATGGGTGATCCATTTTGCTAAGAAGTACAGATTGTATCCGCATGCTGGGACTTGTGGTTCCTTCCTTTTTGCACAAGTGTTTTGTTTCCTTTTTCATTCAAGGACTAATATATGGACTTCACATTGCTTTGTTTCACTGCTATGTATATTGTTTTTTGAAGTTTTAATTGTGGATAGCGCTACACATTTATGTTTTCTATTTTTGGGTTAAATTTTTCTAAAGGTCCATGTGTGCTGCTTTCTTTCACATCATGTTTTATACTGTTTTCATTTAACTTCATTCAAAGCGCAGAAATGTACCCATTTTTGTTTATTGATGTTACACCAGTATTTAGGGTATAACTGTAAAATGTTTAAGCAGAGCCCCTCTACCCCTTAGCCCCTCTTCCCTGTGACAGTGGGAGGGCATTCCTCTCCCCTGCAGCTGCTGTCACATTCATTCACAGGGATCTATAAATCAATCTACAAGTTCCTTCTGCCACCACAGCTGATGGACTTGTAGTTTCAATGGACTGCAAACGAGCTGATCAGTGCACTCGTAGCGCATTAACACTTCTAACAGCTCTGAAACTGGCAGCCCATACAGAGGTACAGGCACAGAACTATAGGAACAGTCTCCAGGAGCCTGACATTGCATTATCATTTAATTGTGGCTCAATGTCCTGCAGGCTCCTGTGAAAAAAATAATAATTCATACACATACAAAAAAATGGGTTTATTATTTTATTCCTAAAAGGTAAACTTATCCTCCTTATAAATAAGATTTTGGCTTCTTCTTGAATGACCTTCACTAGGATATTACAGACTTTTCTCTGTCTACCCTGTAGTTGGGGATGAGAATAATAATCACAGTTTTGATTTATGGGGTTTCGTTGAATCTTCTGTGTATTTTATGAAACCCAAACTTAGTAGTGAATACTACTGAAGACTACGAAGGGCAGAGTCTTGATGCTAAACTCTTTTTTTGAGGCTAATAAGCAAGCTATTGTCGAAAAGGGCATGGAGAGCTGGACTTTGCCATAGGGGACATTTGCCAAAGCAAAAAATAGAAAATAATGTACAGCAGACAGAGGATTCTTTTATTGCAACTTTACGGGTGACAGAAAAAACATCTATGATGGAAACTACATGCTTGGGAGATGCCTCTAAGCTGTATATGATGTTATGGAACAGTACAATTTTAATGAACAGTGTAATCTGTCATCACATATTTTCGATGTGTAATCGATTTTTTTAACTTTTACATTTAGCTTGGCTGCAATAATGCAGCAGCAACCCAACAGTTATTTTTTTTAGGGCTACCTTTTGTATGTCTGTGTTAATGACAACTGTAGTTGGGATGGGCTTGATGTACGAGTAGAACGTAGGTTCGATGAATACACGAACAACCGGGGCACTTGGCGGGATGTTCACCTATCGACGAGCGCCCCATAATGCACTGCGATCGCCGAACACCGCCCCCCCAGTGAAAAAGTTTGTTAGCACATTCAAACTCCTTGAAGTCTGTGAGACCCGAACATGAAAAATCAAAAGTCCTAATTTTAAAGGCTTAAATGCAAGTAATTGCCAAAATATTGTATGGGGGTCCAGGTACTTCCTAGGGGGACATGTACCAAAACTATTGTTTTTAAAGGAGCAGTGATTTTAAGTGAGGTGAAACAATAAGAATGAAAAATTCCTTTAAATATTGTGCTTGGGGATCCCCTTAATGTGCCTGTAAAGTGGCGCATTTGTGCGATTTATGTTGCCTACTGCAGCAATACTGACTTTTCTAAATGAAAAAATGTCATTTAAACTTGCTTGCGGCTGTGATGTATTGTCGGCTCCCTGCAATACAGATAAAAAAAAACATTAAAAAAATGGTGTAGGGCCCCCCACAGTCCCTACGGGTCTGGTATGGATTTGGATCTGGTATGCCAGATTTCTAAAAAAAAAATAAAAAATTAAAAAACGCGCAGGCGCAAGGCGCAGGTATAAGCCCTGCTTTTAAAAATTCCATACAAAATTAAAATCGCATGTACTTGTCACACAGGTGCAGAAAAATCAGGCCTTGGGTGTTGGTGGTGCCTGAACAATGCAACCCCTCGCAGTCACTCTTGCTGGGCGCAGGAAGGGGCCCTGCTGTTAATCACTTCCCTACTGGTGCATTATAAAATGATGCCGGCAGGAACACCCCCTCCATCGGGGCGGTACTCGGGTACTCTGATGGGCTGGTGACAAGTACTCGGTACTCTGCTGACAGGTACTTGGGTACTCTGATGACAGTTTCTTGGGTACTCTGAGTACCTGTCTCCAGCCCAGAGTACCCGAGTACCTGTCTCCAGCCCAGGGTACCTGAGTACTTGTCTTCAGCCCAGAGTACCCGAGTACCTGTCTCCAGCCCATCAGAGAACCCTAGTACCTCTCTGCAGCCCGTCAGAGTACCCGAGTACCTGTCTCCATCCCAGAGTACCCGAGTACCTGTCTCCAGCCCAGAGTACCCAAGTACCTGTCACTAGCCCAGAGTGCCCGAGTACCTGTCTCCAGCCCATCAGAGAAACCTAGTACCTCTCTTCAGCCCGTCAAAGTACCTGATAACATGTCATCAGCATACCCAAGTACTTGTAACCAGCCCATGAGAGTGACAGGTACTCGGGTTCTCTAATGACAGGTACTCAGGTACTCTGATGACAGGTACTTGGGTACTCTGAGTACCTGTCTCTAGCCCAGAGTACCCGAGTACCTGTCTCCAGCCCAGAGTACCCGAGTACCTGTCTCCAGCCCAGAGTGCCCGAGTACCTATCTCCAGCCCATCAGAGAACCCTAGTAACTCTCTGCAGCCCGTCAAAGTACCCGAGAACATGTCATCAGAATACCCAAGTACTTGTAACCAGCCCCTCAGTGTACCAAAGTACCTGTTATCAGAGTAAACAGGCAAAACATTTTGGGGGAGCATACCCATGTATTTCCAAAGCTGCTGCAGCCAAAAGACTTGTATATTAAAAAAGAATAGCGCGCAAATGCAAAGGAAATTACTACCAAATCTGAAGAAAGTCCATAAATAAAAATGGGGGTTTGGTTCCACCATATGGCCATATCGTGCTCAAGCCCACTACTGCGTCAAAGTACCCCATTATCAGTGGGTCCTACACTATCCATGAAAAAGAGATGAATCCAGCCTTTCTAACCCATGGAGATAATACTCCTTGCTGGGAAAAATGTGCAAATGCACTACAGGGGACTCCTCCTATATCCACTTGATGGTGGACACTGATTGAGTACAGGTGTGTGTGGGGGGTGGGGAGGGCTGCTCAACCTCGATAGTCTGGTCAGACCGAATACATAATAAACAGGCAAAAAATTTTTTTGGGGGAGCATACCCATGTATTTCCAAAGCTGCTGCAGCTATGAACCAAAAGACTTGTATATTAAAAAAGAATAGCGCGCAAATGCAAAGGAAATTACTACCAAATCTGAAGAAAGTCCATAAATAAAAATGGGGGTTTGGTCCCACCATATGGCCATATCGTGCTCAAGCCCACTACTGCGTCAAAGTACCCCATTATCAGTGGGTCCTACACTATCCATGAAAAAGAGATGAATCCAGCCTTTCTAACCCATGGAGATAATACTCCTTGCTGGGAAAAATGTGCAAATGCACTACAGGGGACTCCTCCTATATCCACTTGATGGTGGACACTGATTGAGTACAGGTGTGTGTGGGGGGTGGGGAGGGCTGCTCAACCTCGATAGTCTGGTCAGACCGAATACATAATAAACAGGCAAAAAAATTTTTTGGGGGAGCATACCCATGTATTTCCAAAGCTGCCGCAGCTATGAACCAAAAGACTTGTATATTAAAAAAGAATAGCGCGCAAATGCAAAGGAAATTACTACCAAATCTGAAGAAAGTCTATAAATAAAAATGGGGGTTTGGTCCCACCATATGGCCATATCGTGCTCAAGCCCACTACTGCGTCAAAGTACCCCATTATCAGTGGGTCCTACACTATCCATGAAAAAGAGATGAATCCAGCCTTTCTAACCCATGGAGATAATACTCCTTGCTGGGAAAAATGTGCAAATGCACTACTGTTATCAGAGTACCCGAGTACCTGTCACCAGCCCATCAGAGTACCCGAGTACCTGTCATCAGAGTACCTGAGTACCTTTCTGCATCCATTTAGAGTGCCTGAGTACCTGTCTCCAGCCCATCAGGGTATCTGAGTACCTATCTGCAGCCCAATAGAGTACCTGAGTACCTGTCTCCTGCCCATCAAAGTATCTGGGTACCTGTCTCCAGCCCATCAGAGTACCCGAATACCTCTCTGCAGCCCATCATAGTACCCGAGTACCTCTCTGTAGCCCATCAGAGTACCCAAGTACCTGTCACCAGCCCAGAGAACCCGAGTACCTATCTTCAACCCAGAGTGCCCGAGTACCTATCTGCAGCCCATCAGATTACCCGAGTATCTGTCTCTAGCCCATCAGAATACCCAAGTACCTCTCTGAAGCCCATCAAAGTACCCGAGTACCTTTCTGAAGCCGATCAGTGTACCAAAGTACCTGTCTGCAGCTCATCAGAGTACCTGAGTACCTATCTGCAGCCCATGTCTCCTTGATTATGTGTTGTGGTGTTTGTTTTCCAAAATGGGGTCATTTTGTTGGGGTTTCCATTGTCCTGATGCTCCAGGGCCTTTAAAAGTGTGATAGTTTGTAATGAAGTTATATGTGTAATTTATGCTCCTAGAACACCTGACGGTGCTCCTTGCATGCTGGGTCTCTGTATGTGGCTATGCTGTGACAAAGTCTCACATATGTGGTATCGCCATACTCAGGAGGAGTAGCAGAATGTATTTTGGGGTGTAATTTTTGCTATGTACATGCTATGTGTTAGAAAGATCTTATAAATTGACAATTTTGTGTAAAAAAAAAAATATGTTTTCATTTTCTTTCCACATTTTTCACAAACTTGTGGAAAAAAATGACATGTTCAAAAGACTCATTATGCCTCATAGCATACATAGCATATATTTTGGGGTGTTTGCTTTTTAAAATGGGGTCATTTTGTGGGTAATTCCATTGTCCTGGTGCTCCAGGGCCTTCAAAATTTGATAGGTTGTCAGGAAATTGTGTGTGTAATTTATGCTCCTAGAACACCTGACGGTGCTCCTTGCATGTTGGGCTATGTGTGTGGCCAGGCTGTGTAAAAGTCTCACACATGTGGTATTGTCATTCTCAGGATGAGTAGCAGAATGTATTTTTGGGGTGTAATTGCAAGTATGAATATACTGTGTGTGAGAAGTAACTTGTTATTATGACAATTTTGTGTAAATAAAAATATATATATTTCCTAATTTTCCCAAGAATTGTGGGAAAAAATGACAACTTCAAAAAACTCACCATGCCTCTTACTAAATATCCTGGAATGTCTACTTTCCAAAAAGGGGTCAATTTGGGGGGTATTTGTACTGTTCTGACATTTCAGGGCCTCAAGAAATTAGATAGGCCGTCGATACATCAGGTGTGATTAGGTGTGATCAATTTTCAATGATTGGCACCATAGATTCTAGACTCTATAAAACTTTCACATAGACTAAATAATATCCACTAATTTGGGTTATTTTTACCAAAGATATGTAGCAGTATAAATTTTGCCCCAAATTTATGAAAACAAATTACTTATTTGCAAAATTTTAGAATAGAAATGAAAACAAAATGTTTTTTTTTTTTTAAATTTTCGCTCTTTTTTCACTTATATCGCAAAAAAATAAAAACCCAGTGGTGATTAAATACTACCAAAAGAAAGCTCTATTTGATGATAAAATATTTGATTGGGTACAGCGTTGCACTACTGAGTAATTATCATTTAAAGTGTAAGAGCACTGAAAGCTGAAAATTGGTCTGGGCAGGAAGGGGGTGTAACTGCCCTGTATGGAAGTGGTTAAAAACTACATACAAAATTGAAATCGCATGTACTTGTCATACAGGTGCAGAAAAATCAGACCTTGGGTGTTGGTGGTGCCTGAACACTGTAACCCCCCTCGCAGTTACTCTTGCTGGGTGCAGGAAGGGGCCCTGCTGTTAAAAATTACATACAAAATTCAAATCGCATGTACTTGTCATACAGGTGCAGAAAAATTGGGCCTTGGGTGTTGGTGGTGCCTGAACACTGCACCCCTTGCAGTTACTCTTGTTGGGTGCAGGAAAGGGCCCTGCTGTTAAAAATTTGATACAAAATTCAAATCGCATGTACTTGTCATACAGGTACAGAAAAATGTGCCCTAAACCAAAAACATTGTTGGAAGCTAGCATAATCAAGATTCAGGAATAGGATAGGCAGCAGATGCAGTCTTCAAGGGATGGCAGACCCCTAGCAAATTCAATCAGTTATATCAGCATCAGGGGCTTAATAGCTGCTGTTGATCCAGGACTGATTCATTTTGATAAATGTCAGCTGGTCAACAGAGTCTGTGGACAGGCGCACTCTTATCCATCACAAAAGCTCCAGCAGCACTGAATGTCTGTTCGGAAAGCATGATAGAAGCAGGACAGGCCAGTAGCTTGATTGCATATTGAGCAAGTTCTGGTTAGTGGTCAATCCTCAAGACCCAGTAACCCAGTAGATGCTCAGTTGGAAAGGTCTCCAAGTCTGCTCTTGCCCGAGATAATCCTGCACCATATGATGGAGATTGCTTAAAGATGCACAAGGGGGGCAGCAATTATGCCCTTAATATTATTAGTGCTGGTGCACTAACAACAAAACCACCAACGTCTGGAGCAGAAGGAATAGCCCCTGAGATGCACAAGGGGGGCAGCAATTATGCCCTTAATAGTATTAGTTCTGGTGCACCAACACCAAAAACACCCACATCTGGAGCAGAAGGAATAGCGCCTGAGATGCACAAGGGGGTACAGCAATTGTGCCCTTAATATTATTAGTGCTGGTGCGCCATCAACAAAAATACCCACATCTGGAGCAGAAGGAATAGTGCCTGTGATGCACAAGGGGGTAAAGCAATTGTGCCCTTAATATTATTAGTGCTGGTGCACCAACAACAAAAACACACACGTCTGGAGCAGAAGGATTAGCACCTGAGATGCAAAGGGGGGCAGCAATTATGCCCTTAATATTATTAGTGCTGGTGCGCCAACAACAAAAACACCCACGTCTGGAGCAGAAGGAATAACGCTTGAGATGCAAACGGGGACAGCAATTATGCCCTTAATATTAGAAGTGCTGGTGCACCAACAAAAATACCCACGTGTGGAGCAGAAGGAATAGCGTCTGAGATGCACAAGGGGGTACAGCAATTGTGCCCTTAATATTATTAGTGTTGGTTGGTACGCCAACAACAAAAAACATCCACATCTGGAGCAGAAGGAATAGCGCCTGAGATGCACAAGGGGAGCAGCAATTATGCCCTTAATATTATTGGTGCTGGTGCGCCAACAACAAAAACACACATGTCTGGAGCAGAAATATTAGCACCTGAGATGCAAAGGGGGGGGCAGAAATTATGCCCTTAATATTAGTGCTGGTGCGCAAACAACAAAAAACACCCACGTCTGGCGCAGAAGGAATAGCGCCTAAGATGCACAAGGGTGGCAGCAATTATGCCCTAAATATTATTAGTGCTGGTGCGCCAACAAAAATACCCACGTGTGGAGCAGAAGGAATAGCATCTGAGATGCACAAGGGGGTACAGCAATTGTGTCCTCAATATTATTAAGGCTGGTGCACCAACAGAAAAAACACCCACGTCTGGAGCAGAAGGAATAGCGCCTGAGATGCACAAGGGGGGGGGGGGCAGCAATTATGCCCCTAATATTATTAGTGCTGGTGCGTCAACAACAAAAACACCCACGTCTGGAGTAGAAGGAAAACCATCTGAGATGCACAAGGGGGTACAGCAATTGTGCCCTTAATATTATTAGTGCTGGTGTGCCAACAACAAAAATGCCCACGTCTGGAGCAGAAGGAATAGCGTCTGAGATGCACAAGGGGGTGCAGCAATTGTGCCCTTAATATTATTAGTGCTACTGCGCAAAAAAAAGGGAAAAAACGCTGCTGACGCAGAAGAAGGACGCACTAGCACCTGTGACAGAGAAGGGGGAGAACTAATATTGCAGCAACAGAACCTGGTGCTGCAAAAAAATTATGCCCTTAATAGTATTAGTTCTGGTGCACCAACACCAAAAACACCCACATCTGGAGCAGAAGGAATAGCGCCTGAGATGCACAAGGGGGTACAGCAATTGTGCCCTTAATATTATTAGTGCTGGTGCTCCATCAACAAAAATACCCACATCTGGAGCAGAAGGAATAGTGCCTGTGATGCACAAGGGGGTAAAGCAATTGTGCCCTTAATATTATTAGTGCTGGTGCACCAACAACAAAAACACACACGTCTGGAGCAGAAGGATTAGCACCTGAGATGCAAAGGGGGGCAGCAATTATGCCCTTAATATTATTAGTGCTGGTGCGCCAACAACAAAAACACCCACGTCTGGAGCAGAAGGAATAACGCTTGAGATGCAAACGGGGACAGCAATTATGCCCTTAATATTAGAAGTGCTGGTGCACCAACAAAAATACCCACGTGTGGAGCAGAAGGAATAGCGTCTGAGATGCACAAGGGGGTACAGCAATTGTGCCCTTAATATTATTAGTGTTGGTTGGTACGCCAACAACAAAAAACATCCACATCTGGAGCAGAAGGAATAGCGCCTGAGATGCACAAGGGGAGCAGCAATTATGCCCTTAATATTATTGGTGCTGGTGCGCCAACAATAAAAACACTCATGTCTGGAGCAGAAATATTAGCACCTGAGATGCAAAGGGGGGGCAGCAATTATGCCCTTAATATTAGTGCTGGTGCGCAAACAACAAAAAACACCCACGTCTGGAGCAGAAGGAATAGCGCCTAAGATGCACAAGGGTGGCAGCAATTATGCCCTAAATATTATTAGTGCTGGTGCGCCAACAAAAATACCCACGTGTGGAGCAGAAGGAATAGCATCTGAGATGCACAAGGGGGTACAGCAATTGTGTCCTCAATATTATTAAGGCTGGTGCACCAACAGAAAAAACACCCACGTCTGGAGCAGAAGGAATAGCGCCTGAGATGCACAAGGGGGGGGGGGCAGCAATTATGCCCCTAATATTATTAGTGCTGGTGCGTCAACAACAAAAACACCCACGTCTGGAGTAGAAGGAAAACCATCTGAGATGCACAAGGGGGTACAGCAATTGTGCCCTTAATATTATTAGTGCTGGTGTGCCAACAACAAAAATGCCCACGTCTGGAGCAGAAGGAATAGCGTCTGAGATGCACATGGGGGTGCAGCAATTGTGCCCTTAATATTATTAGTGCTACTCCGCAAAAAAAAGGGAAAAAACGCTGCTGACGCAGAAGAAGGACGCACTAGCACCTGTGACAGAGAAGGGGGGGAACTAATATTGCAGCAACAGAACCTGGTGCTGCAAAAAAATTAAAGATTGAAAAGCAAAAAATTTATATATATATATATCAATGAAATAAAAAAGGGTATTACTGGGGTGACACAGACGTATTATATACAATACGCTTCAGTGGCCCCACTACAATCACAGCACAGCACAAAACTGACTGCAGTACACTGTGTAACATAAGAATCAGCCCTACACTAAACTGCCATGGTTGATATATATCCTGCAATAACTGATAAATATATATTATATATATATATATATATATATATATATATATATATATATATATATATATATATATATATATATATATATATACACACACACACACACACACACTACTCTGGCTGATCTATTAATATATAAAACACAATCCTCTAACGATCTGCCTAATCTCACTCCTATCTCGTCCTCTAACACAGTAAAATGGCTGCAGTGTAAACAGCAGCCTTATATATAGAGATGTCCCGAACTATTCGCCGGCGAACAGTTCCCGGCGAACATCGCTTGTTCGCGTTCGCCTTGGCGGGCGAACATATGCGATCTTCGGTCCACCCCCTATACATCATCATTGAGCAAACTTTGACCCTGTACCTCACAGTCAGCAGACACATTCCAGCCAATCAGCATACCCTCCCTCACAGACCCTCCCACCTCCTATAAAAAGCAAGGACAACATCCATCTTAGATTCATTCTGAAGCCTCAGAGTTAGTTAGAGCAGGGAGAGTGCTGCTGCTGCTGAATTAATAGGGAAATCATTAGCTAGGCCAGTGTTCTGTGTCCACTCCTGCTGGAAGGACAGCATCCTGACAGCACCCTAAAAAGCCCTTTATTTATTTTTTTCTATATATATACAGACTGTACTGTGTGCAAACCACTCATATCGGGTGGCACAGTACCTTGCAGATAAAAGAGTAATTTAATTTTTACCCTTTAATATAATTGCAGTTGCCTGCCAGTGTGTGTCAGGCCCACTGACTGAACTGTGCCCACTGCCAGTGCCCACCACTCATATAGGGTGGCACAGCACCTTGCAGATAAAACATTCATTTAATTTTTCCTCTGTAATATAATTGCAGTTGCCTGCCAATGAATGTCAGGTCCACAGACTGAACTGTGCCCACTGCCCACCACTCATTTAGGGTGGCACAGCACCTAGCAGATAAAAAGTCATTTCATTTTTTCTCTGTAATATAAATGCAGTTGCCTGCCAGTGAGTGTCAGGTCCACAGACTGTACTGTGCCCACTGCCCACCACTCATATAGGGTGGCACAGAACCTTGCAGATAAAACATTCATTTAATTTTTCCTCTGTAATATATTTGCAGTTGCCTGCCAGTGAATGTCAGGTCCACAGACTGTACTGTGCCCACTGCCCACCACTCATATAGGGTGGCACAGCACCTTGCAGATAAAAAATTAAATTAAATTTTTCCTATAATAAAAAATAAAATTCATCCAGAAAAAACAGGAACTGACTTTTCCATTCGAATTTCAGTAGCGCAGGGATGGGTATAGGTATAAAGTGCATAGAGCAATGAAAGTGCAAACATGAAGGATCACAGGTGCGACTTATGGGGACCACCCTTGCTTGCCACCACCACACAGTGCTGGGAGAAGTATCTGAAATTCAGCCTCACTATAAATTTACCAGGAAATCTTCCAGAGGAGTCTTTGCAGCACAAATCAGAGATCTGGAGGAAACCTGATTTTACTATATGCTGTTGTTGGCTAGTCCATGAGAGTGGTTAGGCATAGGCGTCTGGTGAGTCTGAATTTCAGATACTTCTCCCAGCACTGTGTGGTGGTGACAAGCAAGGGTGGTCCCCATAAGTCACACCTGTGATCCTTCATGTTTGCACTTTCATTGCTCTATGCACTTTATACCTATGGACTTTATGGACTCCTATTGATGTGATTTCATGCTTTTATGTATTTATGATTTTATGCTTATATTTATCACATCTGGTTTCATATATTTTGGTATATGTTATCATCCTATTTATTTGGTAAGAGCTTATCACCATCCCTGCGCTACTGAAATTCGAATGAAAAAGCCAGTTCCTGTTTTTTCTGGATGAATTTTATTTTTTATTCTATTTACTCATTTAAGTAGCAGCAATTTGTGTTATTTGTGTTATTCTGTCAGGTTTGTGTTACCTGTATTTCCTAAAGCTCAGTGGATTACAACATCGTCTATTAATTTTGTACAAGTAGTGATATTTATATATTTAATTTTTCATCTGTAATATAATTGCAGTTGCCTGCCAGTGAGTGTCAGGCCCACAGACTGTACTGTGCCCACTGCCCACCACTCATATAGGGTGGCACAGCACCTTGCAGATAAAAAATTAATTAAATTTTACCTCTGTAATATAATTGCAGTTGCCTGCCAGTGAGTGTCAGGCCCACAGACTGTACTGTGCCCACTGTCCACCACTCATATAGGGTGGCACAGCACCTTGCAGATAAAAAATTTATTAAATTTTACCTCTGTAATATAATTGCAGTTGCCTGCCAGTGAGTGTCAGGCCCACAGACTGTACTGTGCCCACTGCAAATGGACTGTTTGCGGTGTGTTAAACGGGGAGTTTGGTCTGTCAGAGTTTGGTCTGTCACTGTGAAGCGGGCGAAACCCTTACACTACCTGATCAATGCAACATCATACCTGATTGTATTCACACACTGGATGATTTAAAGCACGTTATTCTAAACAATTTAGGAATGTTAGGTGATTTATGCCCTTTATTGATTAAAACCCGACTATGCGTCAACTACGTAATTTTCATGGGAGTTTTGCCATGGATCCCCCTCCGGCATGCCACAGTCCAGGTGTTAGTCCCCTTGAAACAACTTTTCCATCACTATTGTGGCCAGCATAAATCGGTACAAAACAAATTAAGGAACACTGAACGAGTAAAGTACGTGGTATCTGGGTTAATGAGGGAAGTAAGATGCTGGGTAGGCACGAATAGACTGCCAAACATGAGAAAGAGTCCCTGTGGGTTTTAAAATTCGCCTGCCTATTGAAGTCTATGGCGATTCGCCCAGGTTCGCCCGTTCGCGAACATCTCTACAATTATATAGTGTGGTGCATAGACTTAGCCCCTGAACCATGATTGGATAAAGGCACCCTGCCTTTGGCCAATCATGGCTCCTACAGGACATTGTGCTGTGATTGGCCAAAGCATACAGGTCAAGATTCATGCTTTGGCCAATCACAAGCATTGCATTATGGCGGGCAAATTTCCCACGAACGGCCAAGTTTGTTCATTGTTCTGCGAACAAACGAACACCAAATATTTGAGT
The DNA here is from genome assembly GCF_965119305.1 of Pelophylax lessonae. Taxonomy (NCBI): domain Eukaryota; kingdom Metazoa; phylum Chordata; class Amphibia; order Anura; family Ranidae; genus Pelophylax; species Pelophylax lessonae. Next base: position 528,601,286 of record NC_138768.1, on the reverse strand, counting down.
CAAACTTATGTTAGACTGGAACTCAAAGCCCTACTGCTTACATGGCAGCCCTGTGTAGTTTGTTAGTGGAGATTAGGCAGGGTAGTCAGTGGATTGTGTGTTCAGTCAGTTTAGTGCAGTCAGTGAACTGTAGTGCTGTGATGGGATTCTTGTGTAACACAGTGTATTGGTGCCACTGAAATGTTGGTGTATACAACATGTCTGTGTCGCCCCACTGATTCCATTTTTTTTTTCATTGATATTTTTTATTTTTTGCAGCATCAGGTTCTGTTGCTGCATTTTTAGTACTTCCCCATTTGTGTTGCAGGTGCTATTTCTTCTGCGTCAATGGTGGTTTTCTTCTTTTTTTTTTCTTTGTGGTGCAACACTATTAATATTTAGGGCATAATAGTTGTTCCCCCCTTCTGCTTTGCAGGTGTTCCTCTTTCTGTGTCAGCAGTGGTTTCCTTTTTTTTTTCTTCAGCAGCACTAAAAATATTTAGGGCAGAATTGCTGTTCCTTTATTCTGCATTGCAGGCATTCCTCCTCTGCGTTAGCAGTGGCTGCCGTTTTTTTTTTTGGCTTTCCTAATTTTTTCAAAAAATAAAAAACTATAATAAAACAGTTTATAGTGCACCAAGCACAAAAGTATTGCACCCAAGCACCATATTTCCACATAAAAAGTTATAAAAATCCCCCCAAAAAATCCCCATCTTGTCCGAAAGGGCAACAAGGAGACGCTCACAGGCCACTAAAAGAGGGCAAGCAGCCTCTGTGTCCACAGTGAAAAGTGGTGGTTGGGAACATGGTGCATCATCTGCAGGCGGGGAACGATTGTCCTTTTTTTCTGGCGCTGGCCATGTTATTGAGCCACAACATGCAGAAGAGTTGTGGGAATGGATAACCAAGCCGTCCTAATCCTTCTCATCCTCTGTCACCCAGGCTCATACTAGTTTGCCTTCCACTGCAGCTGCCAAAGTGGCCTATTCTACAGGCTCCTTGTCCATAACTACTCCTTCCATAACTCCACCATCATGCACGGAGGAGTCACCTGAATTATTCGATCATAGTGTCAATTACATGCTGCTGGAGGATGGGCAGCAATTTGAATGCGCTGATGTTGGCTCCCAGGTTGAGGAAGGAAGTAACGTGAGCCCAGAGAGAGGGGGTGCCGATGACAGTTGAGAAACTAGTAGTCATGGTCCCCCAGCTGCAGCATACTGCCAAGTTTGCTCCAGTGATGAGGAGGGAGGGGATGATGAGGTCACTGACTGTACTTGGGTGCCTGTGAGAACAGAGGAGGAAATTGAGTAGGAAAAGGCACAACTCCAATGAGGCAGGATGTCCTACAGGGGCCGGCTTAAGGGCAGCCACCCTATTGCATCACACCACAGAGCTCCACAGGTGCAGGGCCCTGCTGACTCCTTGCTGACTTCCAAAAGTTAATTGGTGTGGGCTTTTTTCAACACGTGCAGCAGACTGCAGTATTGCTGTTTGCAATCTCTGTCTTAAGTGGATCAAGCATGGCCAGAACACCAGCCGCTTGGGTACCATATGCTCGACAAGAAATATAACGACCTGCAATGCAGTCTGTTGGCAACAGCACCTGAAAGACCCACATCATAAAACATGCAGACTTATCCTTGCTCCTCATCTGGGATCTCTATCCCTACTATACCTCATGTTTTCTCAAAAACCTTCACTGAGAGGGATGATGGTATAGCAAAGGGTGCCACAGGTACTTTGCTTCCAATCTGCTAGCTGTACACCACCTGTTGATTTTACCAGGCAAATTTCACTACCTCATTTGCTGAACCATAAAAAAAATACTGTCCCAGTCATCCACATGCTCAGCGTCCAAATGCTAGCTTGGCCAAATTGCTAGCTGTAACTTCTGCCTTTTCATCTGGTAGACTATGCTCCTTTTGTGAATTTGCAGAATGCGCTGTACCACACAGTTTTCACAGTAGGCCATTCCAGCTCTGTACCATCATGTAGAAGGCAATGTTTTGGCCTCGTTGGACAGAGCAGTCAGCAGCAAGGTTTACATTACTGCTGATTTGTGGTTCAGCAGGCATGGTCAGGGATGTTACATTTCCAACATGGCACACTGGGTAACTCTGCTGGCAGCTGGGAAGGATTGGTTAGCTCCACACTGAGGCTGGCGACACTTGGCAGATTCAGCGCTTTGGGCAGGCTCTCTCTATCTCCCACCTGATCGCATTGACCCACGGACCACTTCGCTCTATCTATGGACGGAGGCGCTTACTGCCAAGCTCAGTCCCAGACCTCAGTGGACCACTTGAGCTACCTCTGACACAGCCACAAGGTATTCTGAGCTCTGCTGCTGCAGAGGGGGGGGGGACATTTTGGTGGCTGACCAGATATGCACCCCCCAGTCCCTGATCCCCTGGGCCCCAAAGACTCTTCCACAGAGTCTTAATTGAGTGTATACTGGATTACTTTCTTGATTCCCAGCCACCATTGAAGGTCCCTAGCCCTGAGCTAACAACTACACCGCCTCATGATATCTCAGATGTGGGTTCTCATTCACTGTTAACCAAATTCTCTAAGCTGCTTGAACAAGGTTTGGCCAGAACAGCTGCCCAGATCACTGTGAATATTAAAGCAGACATTCAGTAAATTATTTCTTGCATGAATCAACATATGCAGTGCATGTAGGATCACCAAAAGTGCTTGGACGGGGTCCTTGCTAATTCAATGATCTTGGGAACCACTCTAGGCACTACAGTTTCCGCATACGGGGAGTGGTTAAGGAATCAGCGAAGGGTTCGGAATCTACAGTACATTCCTTTCTTGAAGATCTGTTCCCGCACCTACCAGATCACCGCCTGGAACTTGATAGAGCCAACAGGGCTCTCCAAGCCCCAAGTCCAGAGGACTTGCCCCACGATATTATTGTCAAACCGCATTTTTATGCCGTCAATGAAATAGTGATAAATGCTTGTAGTGCTAATGTGAACTTGGCTATCCTAGAGCACAAGGTGCAAATTGTTGCAGATATTTTGCCATACACCATCCACAAGTTTCGGGTCTTGAAACCTCTGCTACAGGCCCCCTCACGCAAGGCCATTAAGTATTGGAGGTCCTTCCCTCTCCATCTTCATTTCAAGCATGAGAATAAATCCTTCAGGTTCACCAACTTCGCAGAAGGGGAACAACTGCTTCTACATCTGTGCATCATCTCCTTTGAGCCTCATGCTTTTTCTTCAAAACAGCGTTCAGCCTCGCTGACTGTTGAGATGCCTCCTATCTGATCAATTTCTCTACTGTGACACAGTCAACGATCCCCTGCATCCAGAAATTCTCTCCCTCTTTGACAATCAGATGACCTCTGTGAGAATCTTTACTTGGCCTGTGTGGGATGTCCTTGTTGATTTCTCTACTCTGTTAGGGAGGACATGCCACTCTAATGCCCCGTACACACGTGCAGATTATCTGAAGACTTTTGTCTGTAGACTTACCAAAACCATATAATATGAGGTCAAACCTAAACACTTTCAATTTGTATGCAATCCGGCAGGCCCTTGCACTACATAGAAAAGGTAAATCTGAAGACAAAAGTCTTCAGATAATCTGCACGTGTGTACGGGGCATAAGACTACCAGATTTTATGGTTTTTCGTATTGATAGATTGCCTTTTGTTTATAGTTCTGATAGATAGTTTGGCTTCTTGCTGGATTCTTTGGTTGGACCCACTAACGTCTGAACTTTTTCTATGTGTTGGTTGTTGGGGAGAGCTATCAATCTATCTCTATATTTTAGATATTGTTTGTATGTACCTTTTATAATAGTTTTGTTTCCGACCAGTTAAGGCAAGCTTCGGCTTATGTGCTCCCTTCTCTGACTCACGGTACAGGTGCTCCCCATGTACTCTGATTCAGACTAAGTATGCAGTAGCGCAGACTCTAAATGTCCCTTGTGGACTTTGATTTAACTGTGGATCTTTTTAAATGTTTCTTCATAAACACTACCCCCTATTTTACACGGCTAATTCAGAAACAAAAACTAATGGAAGTGCCATCCTCTTTGCCAAACATGTTCCATTTTCTCCTATTAATGAGATTAAAGAGCCGGAGAGATGCTGCCTCCTTTTAACCACTTGCCGACCGCCGCAAGTACATATACTGCGGCGGTCAGCCCCCCCTGGGCAAAGTGGCGTACCGGTACGTCACTCGCCCGTGAGCCAATAGGGGGCGAGCGCGCCGCCAGAGGCGCGCTTCCGACCCCGCTCATTCACTGGGATCCCTGTGCGAGTGACTGGCGGCTCCAATGTCCGCCGGTCACTCGCGATCTCCCGCTGGAGAGGGAGAAAGGCAGGCGGCTGATGTAAACAAAGCCGCCTGTCATTCTCCCTGATGTAACTGCAGAGATCATACGACCCTGCTATGTAGGATCGTATGTCTCTGTGGTTACATCAAAACCCACACCCCATGACAGTAAGAATCATGCCCCTAGGGACACACTTAACCCCTTGTTCACCAATAAAGTTAACCCCTTCCCTGCCAGTGTCATTTTTACAGTAACCGTGCATATGTATAGCACTGATTACTGTAGTAATGTCACTGGTACCCCAAAAAGTTTTAAAAATGTCAGTCAAGGGTCCGATCTGTCCGCCGCAATGTCGCAGTCCTGCAAAAAAAAAAAAAAATTGCAGATCGCCGCCATTACGCGTTAAAAAAAAAACCCAATAAAAATGACATAAATCTTTCCCTTAGTTAGTAAACGCAATAACTTTTGATCAAACCAATCAAAATACGCTTATTGCGATTTTTTTTACCAAAAATATGTAGCAGAAAACAAATTGGCCTAAAATGTTAAAAAATTTTGATTTTTACATTTTTTTGGGGAATTTCATATAAAAAATGTGAAAAATATTGTTATTTTTTCAAAATTTTCGCTCTTTTTTTGCTTATAGTGCAAAAAGTAAAAATCGCAAGGGTGATCAAATAGCACCAAAAGAAAGCTCTGTTTGCTTTCTTATTATGCCCCAAATAAAGGTTAGGCTTTGTATTTAACTACTATGTTTCGTTCTCTATCCCAACATTTTGAGGGCACTGTAATTTGTGGGGGAAATTCTAATCTGGCTCTCGATGTTAGTGTTGACTTCTCTAAGCCACAAGGCACTCAGGTGCGCCATCACTCTAGGACTAGCTTACCTTTTGCTAAAATGTTACAATCTCATAATTTAATTAATGCTTGACGAGAAAAGCACCCTTCTACGTGGGATTTCACACACTACTCACATACTCATCAGCTATACCCCAAGAAAGACCATGTGTTTGTTTGTCCTCCTTTCCTATCTTCGATTTAGAAAGCTTGCATATGGGACACTGCTTGGTCAGATCATTCTTTACTCTTCCTGTCATTCACAAACTCTGCCCCGGGTAATCGTCCATTTAATTACAGCTTGAATGAACCACTCTTGAGTGATCCAATTCTCTGCACTGAAAATGAAAAACATTTTTTTCTTTCAAATTAATGAGAGCAACTCCATCTTGCTGGTAACTTCATGAATGGCTCATAAGGTGACAGTTTGTGGCAGGCTGATACAAATTGCTACACAGATTAGGCGCGAATGCAAGGTGGATATCAGGCACCTCGATCAGGAACTTAAGTTGCTGCACGTTGCGCATAAGCAGCAACCGAATAGCGACCTATTGGCGCATATAAAACCCACCAGATTGTCCTCAAAATTGTTACTCACATCAGGCGCTAGAAAAGCCTTGCACTGATCCTCCACTAAATTATATATGTAGAAAAACCGAGTGAGCACCATGTTAGTGGCCAAGCTCACCCCCAAAGTTCCAGGCCAATTACAGTCCTTACTTCAATCTGTCACTCTCCCAAGTTGTCTGTAAGGCTCAAAGAGTTAATGGACGTACCAATTATGGTCAGGGAAATCCTGGGTGTTATTAAGCAATCAAACCGTTCTTCAGCACCTGGACCTGAGGGGTTCTCAGTGACAAAAATTTGCGATGACTTTGGCTCTTCACCTTGAGTGATTTTTTGACTTCCTTCAAGTTGATCAATCCCTGAATGCTGATTTAAATAGTGCCTACCTACATTTCAATAATACAAAGCCTGGAAAAGACCCAGGAAAAGTTGAAAATGATAGACTGATCGCTCTGATTATTAATGATCTGAATGATTTAACAAAATTCTAGCCAATAGACTCGCCTCCTTCATCAATAAATACATTCATAAGGATCAGGTATGGTTTATACCTGGTAGGCAGAGCCCTGATCAGAGATGGCGAGCTGTTAATGTTATTTCTTTATTGCATTCTGGGTGTCAGGGGATTCACTTCAGGATGTTGCTCTCTATCGACCTCCAAAAAGCAGTCGACTTGGTTTCCTGATCGTATTTGTTTGAATTGCTGGGGCCTGGGGCTTGGTGATCCTTTTCTCACTTTTATGCGGATGCTATATGCAGCACCGGCGGCCCAGCTGCACATGCAGGTATTTCACTTGGACCCATTATTCATTCTTCTCGGGGGACAAGACAAGGATGCCCACTCTCACCTCTTATTTTTGCCATAGCCATTGACACTTTAGCGATCACGATCAGGTCTGACCCGAATATCCACGGTGTAAGATTAAACCCATAAATGCACCCTTTTCGCATAAGATTTATTTTTGTTTGTTACACCACCTCTGATTTCCTTGCCTAATGTACTGTGCTAATTACATAAGTTTGGGGAGCCTCAAGTCTGTGCATTAATGACCATAAAACAGTGGAGCATTAATCTTCCTCCAGACTTAGTGCCCCTTTGCAAGTGGCGTTTCCATTTCATTAGAGGTCTGACCTTGTCCCCTACCTAGGTGTCCATTTAATGCCCTCTTTGGAAAGGTTATATATGATGAATTTTCCAACTCTCAACAAGAAATTGAAGGAGGATCTAGGAGGGTTAAGGGTACATGGTCTGTCCTGGTTGGGCTAAATTCACTCTATTAGGATGACACTTTTTTTTTTTTAAATAAATATTTATTGGTATTTTCAAAATAACAACAATGCCAACAGTAATAAGAGTACAATCAATTAACAGTCGAAACTACGCAACATGTAGTATAATACAAATTATAAAATAAACATCAAAAAAGGGGGACTGGGTGCACCCAGGGAAATGGGGATCTAGTGAATAGGTGGTACTTATGCCATAGAGGGCCACCAATAAAGTAGGGGAAGGAAGGGGGGGGAGGGGGAAGGTGGGAGGCAGGGGGATGATAGGATGACACTTTTGTCACATTTATGGTACTATTTTTGTTCTTTGCCTATACCAATTCCAAGCGCTTAGTGAGGATATCAATCTGTAGTATGGTAATGAATGCTGCTACTTAATGACAGTGCATGGAAAAATAGAATATGTGTAGATGCAAGATCAGATATATTCTAGTAGCGCAAAATGAGATGATAGCCTATCTCCCCTACCATACAATCACTGAAAACTTAAATAAAATTCAATATAAAATAAAACAAAATACAGTCCCAGTGCAGGATTCCTGCATAAAACAGTCCACCAAAGCAGCGTAGAATAGGTCACGTAAATCCTACGCTGCTTTGGTGGACTGTTTTATGCAGGAATCCTGCACTGGGACTGTATTTTGTTTTATTTTATATTGAATTTTATTTAAGTTTTCAGTGATTGTATGGTAGAGGAGACAGGCTATCATCTCCTTTTGCGCTACTAGAATATATCTGATCTTGCATCTACACATATTCTATTTTTCCAATTCTAAGATCTGACCTGGTATGGTTCCAATCTAATCTCCTACGCTTTGTTTGGAATGGTAAGAACGACAGGGTCTCCAAACAAATGCTTTTTGCTTACAAAACTAAGGGTGGTCTCGGTCTCCCGCATCTTATGCTGTACTAACAGGTGGCTCAGTTATCCGCAGTGTATTCACGGGATGAAGAACCTGAACGGGTAGCCACGGAGCGGAGATCGACTAACAAAATTCCATTGGATTATCCTAAATAGCAACATGGGATGGGTAGAGCCCCCATCCTTGTCCCTACAATATCTAACTCACTGGTCGTATTGGACACTTTTTTCAGACTAATACTAATCTTTTTCATCTCCCCCCCCCCCCCCCCCCCGCTACTAGCCCACCTTTTTAAACAACCCTGTGTTTCTCCCTGGCTAAGATCTGGAAGCCTTCTGCTGGTGGCTAAAAAAAAAGGCCTATACTGCATTGGGCACTTTACTCTAACCCATTGTAAGTCACGACTGAAGATGCCTGACTTGAAAACTTTAAGGTTTCTCGAAATCTCTAATTTCCTCTGGTCGTTAGGCCCTGCAGTGATTAAGGATCCTAAAGTGACACCTTATGAGAAATGGTGTATGCAGGATGAGGGTCAGAGGGAGGGATCTCTATTATATACTATCTCTTGCTCAGGGCCGGACTGGGTATGAAAACCAGCCCTGGAAAAAATTACATACCAGCCCCATAGCATTGCGTCGTCACACCAGCACAACGTCATCAAGTATTCATATATGAAACATAATTTAACCACTTCTGGACTGGCCCTTTTTTCCAACACGTTGTTTACAATTTCAAATCTTTTTTTTTTTTTTTTTGGCTTCAAAATTACTTAGAACCCCCAAACATTATAGATTTTCTTTTAGCAGAGACCCTAGAGAATAAAATCGCGATTGTTGCAATATTTATCACACTGAATTTGTGCAGCGGTCTCACAAACGCAATTTTTTTTTGGAAAAAATTCACTTTTTTTAAATTAAAAAAATAAGAAAACAGTTAAGTTAGCCTAATTATTTTCCATAATGTGAAAGATAATGTTACGGCACAAGTAAAAAGATTCCCAACATTTCATTTTCATGCAAAATTGTACAAGCTCGTGGAATGGCGACAAACATTGGTACCTAAAAATCCCCATCGGCAACACTTTAAAAATTTCTAAAGGTTACCAGTTTAGAGTTACAGTTCCCCCTGATACAATGCTGTCCCCCCCACCCTAATACAATGTTGACTCCCACTCCCCCTGCCCCTAATACAATGCCTGTTCTCCCCCACCCCGGCCCCCTTTCCCTAATACAGAGCTGTTTAGGGGGGGGTCAGCATTGTATTAGGGGGAGGGGGGAGGGGGAACAGCATTGTATTAGAAGGGTCAGCATTGTATTAGGGGAGGGGGATCGGCATTGTATCAGGGGCCCTAATACAATTCTGATCCCCCCTCCCCCTAATACAATGCAGTTCCCCCCCCAGCCCCCTCCTCCTAATACAATGCTGACCCCCCTCCCCTAATAAAATGCTGACCCCCCCGGCCCTCTCCCCCTAATACAAGGCTAATCCCCCCCATCCCCCTACTACAATGCTGATCCCCCTCCCCCTAATACAATTCTGTTCCCCCTAGCCCCCTCCCCCTAATACAATGCTGATCCCCCTAATACAATTCTGTTCCCCCCAGCCCCCTCCTCCTAATACAATGCTGACCCCCCTCCCCATAATACAATGCTGTTCCCCCTAGCCCCCTCCCCCTAATACAATGCTGATCCCCCCTTTCCCTAAATTTTGGGGGGGGGATCAGCATTGTATTAGGGGGAGGGGGCCAGGGGGAACAGCATTGTATTAGGGGCCCTAATGCAAGGCTAATCCCCCCATCCCCCTAATACAATGCTGCCCCCCCAATAAAATGCTGAACCCCCACCCCTCCCCCTAATACAATGATGATCCCCCTCCCCCTAAATTTAGGGGGGGGGGGTCAGCATTGTATTAGGGGGAGGGGGCCAGGGGGAACAGCATTGTATTAAGGGGGAGGGGGGCGGATAAGCATTGTATAAGGGGCCCTAATACAGGACTGACAGCCAGCAGCCTGTGTATAGGGCCCAGGGCTGCCATTGGAATTGATTTAGGAATGTGGCACCTAGGGGAGAGACAAAAAGTTGCTGCTGATCCCGGGACTTTGCTGTGGCCTGGGATACATGCTGGTAAACCCAGGGCACACTTGCTACAAAGTACTTTACAAATTTCTGTTGCATTGGAAGCCCCAAGGCAATGTTTTCTTTGAGCCTCGGTTCACACTTATGTGATGTGGGAAGGTTGCGAATTTGCAGCGTGTTCCCGCATTGCAAACGCACCCCCGGCAGTTCACACTGCCATATGCGATACGCTGGGGGTGTCAATGAAATCTTAACGACACCCCCAGTTTGATCGCATATCGCAGTGTGATCTTGCAGTTCGCACAGGATCGGATCGCACAAGTGTGAACCGCTGTGCGATCTGATCCTGATGCGGCTGCAAAAAAGGGTCCTGTGCGGGTGCGGTGCGAATTTAGCCATACAAAGTGTATGGCTAAACTCGCACCGCACAGCCGATCGCATGTAATGAAGGAGCAGTGCGCTCCGACATTACATGCAAACGCCGCAGCCACGAGACCCGGTTCACACTGATGCGTGTGCGGGGTTCGCATGTAATGTCGGAGCGCACTGCTCCTTCATTACATGCGATCGGCTGTGCGGTGCGAGTTTAGCCATACACTTTGTATGGCTAAATTCACACCGCACCCGGAGCAAACACGCACAGGACCCTTTTTTGCAGCCGCATCAGGATCGGATCGCACAGCGGTTCACACTTGTGCGATCCCATCCTGTGCGAACTGCACGATCGCACTGCGATATGCGATCAAACTGGGGGTGTCGTTAAGATTTCATTGACACCCCCAGCGTATCGCATATGGCAGTGTGAACTGCCAGGGATGCGTTTGCAATGCGGGAACAGGCTGCGAATTCGCAGCCTTCCCGCATCGCCTAAGTGTGACCCGGGGCTCAGTGTGAACCGCCTCTGAAAGACCATATGCCGTATGTGCTATTGCTACAGTGGGAGAAAAGTCAGAGTGTTCCCGGCTAGCCAGTCTTCCCTGGTTTCAGCTATAATGTGATCTAGTATTGCAGTCATCACCAGCTGCTGCAGGTTCTGAAAGCTGGCTTGAGACAGGGACCATTTTGCTGGCCACTGGGGGACCTCTTGAGACATGGATCAGTGGACACCAGTGGTGGGAGACCTTTGGCCACCATTTTGTTCATCTCATTGTATTAGGGGCCCTAATACAATGCTGACTCTCTCCCCCCCCCAGCCAGTTTACTCTTACCTGGCTGAACAGGGCAACATAGGGCAGGCTCTGCTTCGCTCACTTGTGTGTCTCAGACGACCTCCCGCTGCCGGCTGCTGTCCGTGTGGGAGGAAAGGGAGAGATGGATGGCGCGGCCCGTCATGCAGGAGAGGAGATCCGCCGCCGCGCAGCTGTCCGCCGGATATGACGTCATGCCGCTCACAGCGGCTGGTGTAGGCATTTGAAAAGAATCCGGCGGCGGCGCTCGAGTGCAGCGGCCGGTAAGCGGCCGTCCGTCCATATCTAAAATCGGCCCCATCTCAAAGCGGCCCCAGGGCCGACGGCCCACCGGGGAAATTCCCGCTATCCCGGTTGGCCAGTCCGGCCCTGCTCTTGCTTGATTCTACTGTAAAACTACCTTATATACAATCGTAGGATTTAGCTTCTGAGAAAGACTTGAACCACTGGCACTCCTCCTTCCATTCCGCGTACAAAGGTATACTGAATGTCTCTTTGGTGGAGGCAAGTTTTAAGGTCCTTACTTGATGGTATATGGTCCCAGTATGTCCTGCGAAGCTATTCCCGACCTCCTCGCATTTCTGTTTTCGGGGTCGCCACTCTTTTGACACCATGTTTCATATTTGGTGGGAATGCCCTAAAACTAGGGGTTTCTGGAATAAGGTTTTTGTTCTGATACCAAAGGTTATGGAAATGACAATCCCACAATTACCTTGTATTTCCCTATTAAACAAACAGGTTCAAAGCAGAAGTTGATTAATTTATTTTTTTAGCTGCCAAACCTACCATAGCTCGATATTGGAAGAACCCCTCAGTTCATATAACTATGTTCAGGCACAAGGTTTCCTGGATGGATCATGCTCAATAAGCACCTTGCAAGCAAGATTAATGATTCCACTCTGCAGTTCAGGAAGGTATAAGAGCCATTTGCTAGCTACGTCAACATAAAACTTAAGGGATCCTTCCTATCCTTCCTATCCCTCTTTCTGGATGACCTTCTGGGATTACTCTTCGTGTTTCCTTCTCCTTGCTCTGCCTCTCTGCTTCTTCTCTCTTTATTCCCGGGACCTACTTTCTTATTTTTCAGTTAGGTCCCCTCTCTCTCTCTCTCTCTCCTCTTTGTCTTTCACCTTCTTATTCTTCCATTTTTTTTATTTTTTTTCTAATGTTTGGGGCTAGATCTTGTTTTACTCTCCATCTATGAACCTTGCCAACCTTAGCAGCAGACTCTGATGGCCTCTCTGACAACTCAGAATTTTTTGGTGTTTACTGGTGTATTCATTGTTTACATTGTTTTGTGCCTGTTAGCTCATCCTTTAGGGTTTAGCTGATGTTGATAACTCTCTTTTGCTGTCATTTCGGTGGGGCACTAACTTGTGTGGTTCTTTTTTTTTTTTTTTCAAAAAAACTTTGAATCCTGACTTTCTTTAATAAAAAGATTGAAAGTAAAAAAAAAAGTATGAAAGTCACTAAATTCATTGTCACTGAGTAAATGAATGAGACCACACGAATTAGGAAATCCTAAACTTCTGGAAGGTCTACGCCTGATATAGTATTAATGATATCAGTTTTATGTACCATATACTGTATAGCAATAGAAAGTGCATATTTTGGTTAAAATGTAAACTTAGAATAAGCATTTCCTAATATGTAAAAGTAAAACGTTGAAAGACTGCAGTCTTATTTAGCTGGGAAGAAAAACAGCTTTGAAACTGGTTTCAAGGGAGCTTATTAACCTCATTAGAAAACTGTAAGACATTTCCCAAGCAATGGTAATAGTCTTTTCATATTATATTAAATATTTCATATTCATATAATATATTTCCCCTTTGTCTGAGCAAAGGTTCAGGAAACCACATGGGCATATCTAATGAAAAGCGGACAGAAGGTCATTTGGACAAATACTGTGTTCCAACTAATGAAAAGTAATAAAACAGCACTATGCATCTCTGTAAAAAGAACCTGTTGTTTTTAGCTGCTTTGAGAAATTGGTCAAAATGGCCATGTACCAACTTAACTCCAATAGCGAGATTTTAAAATATTTACACAATGCAAGACTTTAACAAATTGACCCTCTACATCGGGAAGGCGTCTTAATGATATTATCCAAGTTTTGGTTTAACAAAGCATTTTTTTCCTACAAATATTTGTTTTCATGAATTTAAACTTTTTTTTTCCAATTTACTGTTTGTGTTAACAGAATCAGAGCCTTCTTTAGGAACCATAGTATGCAGAGGCAAGTTTGTTGCTCCAATTCCTAAAAGCCCAGGAGATAGCTGGCCCACTAGTCTTCATCATGGGTCTGTACAAAGCAGACACTTTACCACTATGCAGGAGCCTCTGAAAGCCATTGGTGATGCAACGTACAGCGGTGCATTAATGGCGCAAAGGAGGAAACTCGGGGCACGTGCGTCAGGTGCCCAGGTTTAATAATATCTTTGAGAAGACATATCCTGCGTTATCTACCAACTGAAGCACAGTTATTTTAAAAAGTGTACATGCCGAAAAGGGAAAATTGTTTTAAAAATGTAAAATATTTCAAAAATACATGACCTATATCTATGCTGCATATCCCAACTTGTTAAACCTCGACCACATACAGTAGATTTAATGCTGCCAAGAAGATATTTTTGCTGCCCACTTAAATTTAGAAGAATACAGACCACTTTAATGTTAATAGTTAACTTGTGTTGGAAAACAGGGAAAAACTTACCAACCATACAGCTTCCTGCCCGCTGAAACTCTCATTTATCAGACCAAAATATATCCTGCATTTAGTAGTAGAAAAAGTGCTTTTTGAATTTGAATTTCGTGCTTAAAGCTCATTTCCAAGTTTACATTCACTTTAAATAGGTTATTTGAGCCAAGCTGGCCCAAACAAACAATTTTCTGCACTAACATGTGTGCCTGCTGGGTGTGCTGTATAAACTGTATGTAGCTGAAACTACTTACAGTATACAGCACTGTGTTCCAGGTGTGAGATGAGACCTTCCTGCCTCACATCCAGAACAAAATAGCATCAGGATGAAAAGCACTCAATGGGCAGCTTTGTATTCTATCAATGAATGCAAAGCTTCCTCTTATTGGCCAAATGGGAGATCGTGACATCACCAGCCGTCCTCTCCAACTTGGCCAATTAGAGGAAGCTCTTTATTTATTGATAAAATACAAAGCTGCCTATGAGTGCTGCCCAGAAAGACTATTTTGTTCCTGGTGTGAGACAGGAAGGTCTTGCACCTGGAACACAGTGTTGTATACTGTATGTAGCTGAGGTTACATACAGTTTATGCAGCACACTCAGCAGTTAGTGAAGCAAATAGTTTGTGAAAGTATACCTGGACATCAGGTTTAAAGTTGGATTCCAAGAAAAGTATAATCCTCCTTTGCAGTGGGGATGCAACCATACAGAAAGGGTTTAATGCTCATTTATGTCTAGAGGACTCAGAAAAGCTTTACTTGCCTGATCCTCCGCTCCAGCAGGCTACTCTGCACTGACAGAACAGTCCATGAAGCTTCTTATCCCATGTATTCTGGCAGACTAAGGTCTTCTAATGCAAAAAGTTGTAGTAGATGGGGCCAGTAAATTATCCTAACATGGCACCAACATCCCTAAGTAAATGGAAAGAAGACAAGGGGATTGTGGGACTTTATAGGTGCCTAGCTAATGCAGCCAATTAAACAGTCAAACAAACTTTATTATGTTAAAATAAGTTGATTTTTTTATTAAATATCAAAAAGTTTAAAAGACTTATACATAGAGTAAAACTATATGCCGAATAAGATCATTTTACGCATATTGGTCCATTACGCTTTACAAATTTGACCGATTTCGCCGGAAAGGCTTCTTCAGAAATTGAGCGTAATTATGGATCCCACTATTAAATGAACATACATAAATCAGTAGAATTAGTTTCACAAATGAAAAAACATTATCACGTATACACTTGTATATACATTTTGTATTGTAAATAATGCCACTGCATGCTAATGCCAAATGCTCTGCGAACTCTAGAGAGGTGGAAAAGAAATGGTCCATACCTGTGGCGTGGAGCATACATGGTAGGAAAAGGGATGTATGAGCCCAAACCTGGGAGCTGAGAACACCCGATGAACGCACAAACCTCTCCGTGATAAGTCTCCCGCAGAGGGGGATAGGAAGGCTGAGGCCACAGGATTCAAACCTGGTTATAGTAATGCTGCTAAATCAAAATTGGATACTAGACAATGTAATACAGGAAAATTATCCTAGATATATGAGCTACTTACAGATCCAATATAGCAGGCCAGGTTCGGCAACAAAAATATTAAAAGCAGGTAAAGCCCATAGGTCAAGGAACCCCAGAGTATCAGAAGTCCAGAAAGTCTTATATATGGGAATTATAGCCCCCCAAAAGCATGAAAAAAGGGGGGGGACAAACAAAATGGGGAAATAAGGGGAGAAGGGGGATGAATCCCCACAGTTAAATTGGCACTCAAAAATGTAAGGTATACAGGACTGTTAGGGGTACATCCAACAAACTTTCAAAGCAGGCAGGGCTGATGACACACTCTACCAGAGACTCCACCTGGAATACACAAAAAAAGCAATCCCAGGTGTAAGTTCAAACCACGAGGGAGACATCAAGGAATATATCTAAAAAAGGAGGTATGCATACTGAGTGCAATATAGATACCTTTAAACACAAGGTGTGCCAGATCCTCTGATAGGGACGGCATCTGGAGAGCAGTGCTGTCAGAAACGCAGCAGCTCAATTTAAATCCCCCTCCACTCAGCTGACGTAGATAACGTCAGCAGAATGTGGACGTTGATGGCGGGCGGGCCCGGCACTGCTAGGGGATGGGACAATGCCGCCCCACAACTCAAAACTCCGCCCTCCGGAGGCATCATTCGATCCCGCCCAGCAGTACTGGTCTGCAGGGAGGGAGAGAGGGGGAGATGGCTGGTGGGTGTGTGTGAGCCAGCGACCTGAGTGGTGTCCGCAGAGTCCCACCCCCAGCACGCCGAGACCGCCCAGCCTAGGGGCGGCACCCAGGAAACTCAAGGCATGGTTGTCATGAGAACCTGTAATGCCTTGGGCGTCCGTGCGCGGACCAGATGCGGCGATGGTAGGCAATCTCAGGGTTCCACCTCACAGGGAAGGGCTCAAAGAGAGGCAATGCAAGTTAATGAGCTGTAAATGAAAACTGGAACACAGTCTGTAAAACAGAAAACATAAACAAGCGTGGCATGTACAAAACATTCAAGACACAATAACTATATATGTTGCATTTGATACACATTCATAAATAAATGTATACAAAAACAAAAATAATTTTTTTGACATAAATCAAAATGCAGAGGAAGTAAACATGGAAAAAATAATAAATAAAAGGAAAAACAAAAAAAAATACACAACACAAATATAAAGCAATACAGAAAATCTTTTTCCTGATGAATCAGGAGCTAAATCTCCACATATTGAATTTAGAG
Organism: Pelophylax lessonae; assembly: GCF_965119305.1. Classification (NCBI taxonomy): domain Eukaryota; kingdom Metazoa; phylum Chordata; class Amphibia; order Anura; family Ranidae; genus Pelophylax; species Pelophylax lessonae. The sequence goes on along the minus strand of NC_138768.1, from coordinate 528,584,728 downwards.
AACATAGCACTCCATATAAGATGAAATTGGCTCAGCAAAGGGAAAACGGGAAGGAAATCGCAGAGAGATTGACAGCAAAGCAGCGCAGGAGGACTGAGGCAGACATGGACAAGATACATTTAAAGGAAGGGTTTGTAACTGATTCCTTCATTGAGGCCCGGGAACCTCGTAGCCTGCAAAAAATAAATCCATTTGGTCTCAATTTGTAATAATGTTCTGTCGATATCAATACCTCTTTCATGACATGGGACATGCTCAAGCTCAAAAAACCCACAGGACCTAAGGTCAAACTGATGATATAGCCCAACATGATGGCTTATGGGGGTTTCCATCTTTTTACTCTTGATCAGGGACACATGGTCCCCGATTCTTTTGAAAAAGGGGCGTTTTGTTTTTCCTAGGGGTTTTGTTTTTCCTATGTAGAAAGCACGACATTTACACTTAAAGATATATACTACCCCTATTGTTTGACAAGTTACTTTGTGTTAAGGTGTCCAAGTGGAGCCATTTGGAAGTAAAATTGACTTGCCTGTGTTCATAAACTGGCAGTAATTACATTTCCCACAAGGGAAAGATCCTGTAAGGCCTGATTTTATTGAATAAAGGGAAAGAAAGCTGCGCACAAAAAAGGTGAAGCTAAAGGCTGCTAGTACAAAGTATATCAAACCCAGAAAAATGTAAAGATGGTACGGCGCTGTACCATCTTTACTGATTTTATTGAAGTATTCCTTATGTGATGACTTTTCACCAGGCTATCCTTCAATGATTTAGAGCGTTTGTACATTATTTCTGGGTAGGCTTTGATGTATTTACTGATCTTTTTGTCAGAAATCAAAATATACCAGTATTTCTGGTAAATAGTTCTTACTTTGTGATGCTGTCTGCTGTAAGTTGTGATTACCCTAGTAGTGGCTGATGATGAGTCTTTATTTGATTTGTAGATAAGTGACACTCGATCTTGAGTTTTGGCACAGTTAAAGGCTTTCCTTAGACTAGTCTTGCTATATCCTCTGAGTATCAATCGATTCCTTAGGGCATTTGCTTTTCTGAGGAAGTTAGCGTCTAATGTGCAGTTTCTCCCGAGTCTCAGGAATTGACTGTATGGTATGCTTTGAATGAGAGGTGCTGGATGGGAACTAGTCGCATGTAGTACTGTATTGCCTGCTGATGGCTTTCTGTATAGTGTTAAACATAATTGACCAGATTCATCAATAAAGATCTCGACATCAAGGAAGGTAATTCTCTGCTGATGATAAGTATGGGTGAACTTTAAATTGTAAGTGTTGTTGTCCAAGGTTTTCAAAAATGTATCAAGGTCAAGTTTTGATCCTGCCCATATCATAAAAACATCATCGATGTAACGATGCCATGATATCATGTTCTGAACCAAATCCAAATTACCATCATCAGAAAAAAGGTCAGGCTTCCACCCCCCAGGTACAAGTTTGTGTAGGAGGGAGCACATTTAGCTCCCATAGCGACCCCTTGCACCTGGAGGTAGTGGGAGCGCTTGTACAAAAAGATGTTATGAGAGAGAACAAATTCTAAGATCTGTATGATGAATCTGTTGTATGGCCAGGTCTCATGGCCACGTTCCTTTAATAGCTCTTCAATCACTTGAATGCGCCGGGCATGAGGGATGGGATTGTACAAAGCCTCTATATCAATGGCCACAAGCCAGACGTTTTCTGGACACCATTGATTTATTAAAAATGATTGATGAGCTACAAGTTCCAGAAAACATCTGGCTTGTAGCCATTGATATAGAGGTTTTGTAATTTTATGGTCATTTGGATTTGGTTCAGAACATCATATAATGGCATTGTTACATCGATGATGTTTTTATGATATGGGCAGGATCAAAACTTGACCTTGATACATTTTTGAAAACCTTGGACAACAACACTTACAATTTAAAGTTCACCCATACTTATCAGCAGAGAATTACCTTTCTTGATGTCGAGATCTTTATTGATGAATCTGTCAATTATATTCAACACTATACAGAAAGTCATCAGCAGGCAATACGGTACTGCATGCGACTAGTTCCCATCCAGCACCTCTCATACGAAGCATACCATACAGTCAATTCCTGAGACTCAGGAGAAATTGCACATTAGACGTTGACTTCTTCAGAGAAGCAAATGCCCTAAGGGATCAATTGATACTCAGAGGATATAGCAAGACTAGTCTAAGGAAAGCCTTTGCCCGTGCCAAAATTCAAAATCGAGCGTCACTTATCTATAAATCTAATGAAGACTCATCATCAGCCATTACTAGGGTAATCACAACTTACAGCAGACAGCATCACAAAATAAGAACTATTTACCAGAAATACTGGTATCTTTTGATTTCTGGCAAAAAGATCAGTAAATACATCAAAGCCTACCCAGAAATAACGTACAAACGCTTTAAATCATTGAAGGACAGCCTGGTGAAAAGTCATCACACAGTGAATACTTCAATAAAAATCAGGCCTTACAGGATCTTTCCCTTGTGGGAAATGTAATTACTGCCAGTTTATGAACACAGGCAAGTCAATTTTACTTCCAAATGGCTCCACTTGGACACCTAAACACAAAGTAACTTGTCAAACAATAGGGGTAGTATATATCTTTAAGTATAAATGTAGTGCTTTCTACATAGGAAAAACAAAACGCCCCTTTTTCAAAAGAATCAGGGACCTGTGGGTTTTTTGCCCTTGAGCATGTCCCATCTCACGAAAGAGGTGTTGATATCAACAGAACATTATTGCAAATTGAGACTAAATGGATTTATTCGTTGCAGGCTACGAGGTGCCCAGGCCTCCACAAAGGAATCAGTTACAAACCCTTCCTTTAAATGCATCTTGTCCATGTCTGCCTCACTCCTCCTGCGCTGCTTTGCTGTCAATCTCTCTGCGATTTCCTTCCTGTTTTCCCTTTGCTGATCCAATTTCATCTTATATCGAGTGCTATGTACTGTAAATTTAATATGTGGAGATTTAGCTCCTGATTTATCAGGAATAGGATTTTCTGTATTGCTTTATATTTGTATTGTGTATTTTTTGTTCTTCCTTTTATTTATTATTTGTTCATTGTTTAGTTCCTCTGCATTTTGATTTAGGTCAAAAAATTATTTTTGTTTTTGTATACATTTATTTATGAATGTGTATCAAATGCAACATATATAGTTATTGTGTCTTGAATGTTTTGTACATACCATGCTCGTTTATGTTTTCTGTTTTGCAGACTCTGTGTTCCAGTTTTCATTACCCATTACAGCTAATTAACTTGCATGGCCTCTCTTTGAGCCCTTCCCTGTGAGGTGGAACCCTGAGATTGCCTACCATCGCCGCATCTGGTCCCCGCACAGACGCCCGAGGCATCACAGGTTCTCATGACAACCCTGCTGTGAGTTTCCTGGGTGGTCTCGGCGTGCTGGGGGTGGGACTCTGCGGACACCACTCAGGTTGCTGGCTCACACACACCCACCACCCATCTCCCCCTCTCTCCCTCCCGGTGTTCTAAAATTTCATCGGACCCGTGAAAATTCCGGACCCTCGTCACTTCCGGTGACGCTACATCACCACCAGCTGGTGCGACAGCTGGTGCGAGCCCCAGTGCGCATGCGCACAAGACATTTTACAGGTCTGATGAAATTTTAAGACTTAGCAAACAGCTGACTGAGAGGAGGCGGGGCTGAGGCACTGGGTATGTGCGGTCCACCAACTCCACTTCCGGGTCTATGCGTTCCAAACATAGATCTTTTTTTTGTTGTTTTCTTTTCTATCATTCCACACATTTACACACATTCCCTTACACACATCGAGAGAAATAATAAAATGTTTAATATTCATCGTAATCATAATTAGTATTTATATTAAGCAGAAAAGGGAAATGCATCCTGGGAAATGCAGTGCTTCTGGACCCCTGCACAGTGTGTTGGTATGTGCTAAAAAAAAAAAGAGTGTCCGCCTTTCCATTCCATTGAAGTAAAAGGGAATGTGTGTAAATGTGTGGAATGATAGAAAAGAAAACAACAAAAAAAGTTCTATGTCTGGAACGCATAGACCCGGAAGTGGAGTTGGTGGACCGCACATACCCGGTGCCTCAGCCCCGCCTCCTCTCAGTCAGCTGTTCGCTAAGTCTTAAAATTTCATCGGACCTCAAAAATGTCTTGTGCGCATGCGCACCGGGGCTCGCACCAGCTGTCGCATCAGCTGGTGGTGACGTAGCGTCATTGGAAGTGACAAGGGTCCGGAATTTTCACGGGTCCGATGAAATTTTAGAACACCGGCAGACCAGTACTGCTGGGCGGGATCGGATGACGCCTCTGGAAGACGGAGTTTTGAGTTGGGGGGCAGCATTGTCCCATCCCCCAACAGAGCCGGCCCCACCCACCACCTACGTCCGCATTCTGCTGACGTTATCTACGTCAGCTGAGTGGAGGGGGATTTAAATTGAGCTGCTGCCTTTCTGACAGCACTGCTCTCCAGACGCCATCTCTATCAGAGGATCTGGCACACTGTGTGTTTAAAGGTATTTATATTGCACTCTGGTTTTTCATCAGTATGCATACCTCCTTTTTTAGATATATTCCTTGATGTCTCCGTCTTTGAACTTACACCTGGGTTTGCTTTTTTTGTGTATTCCAGGTGGAGTCTCTGGTAGAGTGTGTTATCAGCCCTGCCTGCTTTGAAAGTTTGTTGGATGTACCCCTAACAGTCCAGTATACCTTACATTTTTGAGTGCCAATTTACCTGTGGGGATTCATCCCCTTTCTCCCCTTATTTCCCCATTTTTTTGTCCCCCCCCCATTTTTTCATGCTTTTGGGGGGCTATAATTCCCATATATAAGACTATCTGGACTGCTGACCTTTTGGAGTTCCTTGACCTACGGGCTTTACCTGCTTTTAATATTTTTGTTGACGAACCTGGCCTGCTATATTGGATCTGTAAATAGCTCATATATCTTAGATAATTTCCCTGTATTACATTGTCTAGTATCCAATTTTGATTTAGCATTACTATTACCAGGTTTGAATCCTGTGGCCTCAGCTCCCCCTCTGCGGGAGACTTATCACGGAGAGGTTTGTGCGTTGACCGGGTGTTTTCAGCTCCCGGCTCATACATCCCTGTTCCTACAATATATGCTCAATGCCACAGGTATGGACCATTTCTTTTACACCTCTGTAGAGTTTGCAGAGCATTTGGCATTAGCGTGCAGTGGCATTATTTAGAATACAAAATGTATATACAAGTGTATACGTGATAATGTTTTTTCATTCGTGAAACTAATTATACTGACTATGTATGTTCATTTAATTGTGGGATCCATACTTACGCTCAATTTCTGAAGAAGCCTTTCCGGTGAAATCAGTCAAATTTGTAAAGCGTAATGGACCAATATGTGTAAAATGATCTTATTCGGCCTATAGTTTTACTCTATGTATAAGTCTTTTTAAACTTTTTGATATTTAATAATTAGAAATCAACATATTTTAATATAAGAAAGTTTGTTTGGCTGTATAATTGGCTGCATTAGCTAGGCACCTACAAAGTCCTATAAACCCCTTGTCTTCTTTCTAAGGTCTTCTAATGTCATCAGGATCAATAGAGGGCCCTTAGCCCTGCATTGGACATGAGGATACTGAGGAACAGTCCACTACCAAAACATGGGAGGTAACCATCTGCCAGGAGACCAGGGGAACGAGTAAGTAAAATTTGACCCCAAACAGAAATGAGCATTTAAAGCGCATTTTTATTGTGCAGTTCAAGGTAGGGTTAGGGTTACAGCCACGTATGGTTTTTACTGAGTTGGGTTTAATCATCTCCTACAACACCTGAAACTTGCTGATAAATCAGCCACAAATGGTGCATGACGTATGTGCCATGTGCAAGCAGAAACTTTTGTGCATACATGTTGCTGCAGCTAAAAAAAATGTGCTTATGACATAATCAGATAAATGTTTTTTTTTAAATTAGGTATAATTAGTTAAAGAAGAAAAATTACCATGTAAAAACAGGCTGAAAAATAAAATAATAACATTAAATTCCCCCTTTAGTGGATGATAAGGCAGTGAATGTAAGAAAAATATTAGATTAGATTATATATATATATATTCTCTCTAATGAAGTTATGTAACATCTAAAAACCTATTTGGCATTAGAAAACAGAAGAGAATGCATTTAGACACCTAACAGGTATTAAAGATAAAAAAAATCCAGTCGGTTTTACCAGAGGTGTAACTGTGATTGTGAAAGATCCAGGGCACCCTAAGGAGATTGGTGGGTGTGGTCAAACTGTGCTAACAGTGAGGTGGGATTAAAAGGGTATGGTTAAAAAAAAACTTGGCCCTACATTGCACTGGGTCAAGAGTAAATAACACATAGAATTTAGGGGTCAGAAGTAAGTAACACATAATGTGCAGGGGTCAGGAGTAAGTAACACATAGGGTTCATGAGTAAGTAATGCAGGCCAACAATGCAGACATATTCCACAGTCATTATATTCATAATGTACTCATCAATACTGTGCTACGAGTAACAGTCTCAAAGGCACTTATTAACCCCAGTATAAAGGGTCCCTATTTTTTTTTTTTCAAAACGTTTTATTGAATAATAAAGATAGAATACAGCAAAAATGACAACCATATGCAAGTAAATGTACATATACAGTATATATCAAAACAATTGAGTTCCCCACCCACAGTTGCAGACATAAAAAGGCCAATAAGACCCAGGACCAACGTAAGGCGTCGCAAGCTCCAAGCTATGCGTATCGGTCCAGGAGCATCTGTCAAATCTTGCATAGAATGTGTAACCTGTAATGATATACCAAACCCCGAGAGGGGAAGGTTCAGATCCAAAATCCCTATATCCAAAAATGTGAGGGAGTACAGAAAAACAGTAACAAACCCGTACAGCTTAGGAACACAAAAAAAAAAAGGAGAACCACTGTGAGGCACTCTAAGCCAAAAGGGTCATGACCTTGCACATGAATGCGCTCCGGGCCCAACCGGCCCAGGCACAGCAATGGTAGGGAGGGGGGAATCAAAAAGAGGGAGAAAATAAAAGAAAGAACAAAAAAAAATGGTCGTCAGGAAGGGCTGTGGAAAGGTGCGAGCCGTGTGGACCAGCCAGACAGGTCAGAGCACCTAAAGGAGGTCGGGGGCAGGGAGGGAGAAGGAGGGAGGCAGGGCAAGGAGGGGAAAGGGGAAGGCGGGGAAAGGAAGGGGGAGACAGGAGAAAGAGAGGAGAGAAGAGAGAGAAAAAAAAAAAAAAAGGGTCCCTATTAAGAAAAAAAAAAAAAATTAAACTTGCATTAAATGAGCTCTTCTGAAAAAACGATCCCTTTATCTGTGTTTAAAGTGGTAGAAAACGCTTCTACCCAGTGAAGTGACTATCATCAGGTGATACACAGAGTTTAAATGAATCCTCCTACATAAGTTGTACCTGTTTATCTGAGGTCCTCTCTTCTCTGCAGCCTTCCACAACAGAAATTTTACACAGCACCTCTTAGCTCTGATAAGCAGGGGGTAGGGATCTGAAGTCACAATGTAAAGCTCAGTGAGGAGAGCTCTAAGTCCTGATTGGAGGGAAGGGACACTCCCCCCTCCTCACAGTACATAGGAACATGTGTAGCGGTCAGAGGAGTAGGGGACCGCAATGCATAATTCAAGTACGGTACAGCAGACAGAGAGGCTGAAGCAGATACCGGCTTTATTACCCAACAGAGTATAATGGCCGGAGAATGATGTTAACAGTAATAACAGATTACATAGGTTTACAGCAAAGTTAACTGCAACGTGATACTTAAAATGGCGCTCCCGCCAACGCACACACAGAAATACAGGCTACTCTGCTATATGATCCTATCTGATTCCCGCTAACCGGGACACGTTGCTGCAACGCTCCGTCTACAGAAACCTGCTCTATGCCCTGCCACAGGTTAGCACCGGTGCACACTCACAGTTCTGTAGGTACAGCTGCTTTATCTCAGTCTCTGTGATGGTGGATGCAGTCAGGTCTCTGGATCTGTCCCTTGCTGTCTGTAGCTGCAGTCTCTTATGCACTGGTCTGGGTTTCTTTGCAGGTTGTTTATCTTGTTCTGTCACGTGGAGGTCACTGCAGTCTGGCCCCTTGCTTGAGGTGCTCTGGGATGTTCTCTCCTCTCTTTCTCTGGTTCTCAGCTGCAGTCCGTAGTACCACAGTTCAGCTCTGTCTCCTCTGGCAAGATCCTGTTGCTCTGTCCCTGGATTATACAGTCTATATGCCCTCTCAAGGCCACAGCATGCAGTACCTTTCCTCAGCTCAGCACAGCCATAGAGAGACGAACACCACACCGTCCCAGGAACTTCCTGTTCCCTCCTCCTTTCCAGAAAAGATCCCTTCACTTAAAAAACACCAACAACTGTGGCTTATTCTCATTAACAACAACGACATATGGATGCTGAAAGATGCATGACAGTCTGTGGGAATTTCTCAATAGAAGTACAGTGTAATGGAGTTTAGTCATTCAAGGGGCTGACACCCTACACATGCACAGATGAGGCTGTCAATCACAGGATGTGCACTGAAGTTCTCCCCCCTCCCCATCACCGATTAACTCTTGAAGTCGGGAAAAGCTACCAGAAGTGTCTTATGCAGATAAAAGAGGAACAAGGCAGCAGACAAAAATCACACTTGGGCTAAAGACAAGTAGACAGTATAGAACAGGGGTCTTCAAACTATGGCCCTCCAGTTGTTCAGGAACTACAATTCCCATCATGCTTTGTTATGTCTGTGAATGTCTTTGTGAATGTCTTTCCCCTCATGGGAAGTGTAGTTCTGCATCTGCAACAGCTGGAGGGCCGTAGTTTGAGGATCCCTGGTATAGAATAATGTGGTTTGTTCATATTTTATGTCAGAGCTTTACAACCATTTTAAAGAATAACAACTTCCATAACAGCAGCTATTAAGAGGTCAAGTGAGAGTTAAGTTGGTCAAGGGGTCAAGTAGAGGGATATTAAAAGATGGAGCAGGGGGGGGGGGGATACAGAAGAGGGGAAGGAAGAGGAAGAAAGAGAGGGGAGGAAGAGAGAAGAGAGACAAAGTGTAGAAGGAATGAAGAGTGGGGGGTGGAGGGGAAGGGAAGAAGAGGTGGCAAGAGAGAGATGCAGAAAGAGGGGAGGGGGAAGGGGGAGAGAGAGGTTGGAGAGGGGGGCAGAAAAAAAGTGAGATAGAGAAAGGGACTAGTGAGAGGGAGAGTGAGAGAGAGGGGAGAAGAGAGAGAGAGAGAGAAAGAGGGGGAAGGAGAGAGGAGGTGGAAAGAGAAAAGGAGAGAGAGAGAGAAAGGAGTAAGATAATTGAGGAGGTGGGAGTACAGGGAGAGGGGAAAGCAAGATTCAGGGTGGGAGGTGAAGGAATGGGAGAGATGGGGGTTAGAAAGAGAGGGAGATGGGGAAAAATAGAAAGGAGGAAGATAGGGAAAGGGGTAAGAGAGGGGTTCTGAAAGAGAGAAGGAAGGATAGAGGGGAGGGAAAGAGAGGGGTGGAAAAAGAGAAAGAAGAAATAGAATAAGAGAGTAAGTAGAGAGAAGGTTGAGGGGGTGAAGATAAAGAGAGGGGGGAAGAGAGAGAACGGGAGGAGAGAGAGGTAAAAAAAGCGGGGGAGAAGGAGAGGGAGAAAGAAGGAAGGAAAGGAAGAGACAGAGAGAGAAAGAGAGGGGGGAGGGAGAGAGACAGGACAAAAAGTGTTTACAGCTCACTCACCAATTATGGATTCCCCAATGGCTCAGGCTCAGTTGCCAAGCTTGGCACAGGCATCGTACAAGCAGCCAGCATCTTATCAGACTTAGTCAGCTGTAGGCTGTAATTTTAAATCTGCCGCTAGTTCCCAGTGCCCATGCAACCCTCTCCAGTGTTTGCCACCAATAGCAATCTTAAATCTGCTGCCCCCACAACCCTCACTATGCGCTAGGCATGCTCAATCTCATTGCACACTGGGTTGGGGGTGTTGGAATGTGGGCACATAGACTCAGCAGCCAGCTCCTTATGCACACCAGGAAGGGTTGTAGTGTGGGCAAATGCACTCAGACCATCGTCTGTCAGACCTGCAGCACAGAGCAGAGGAGGAGTTGTAGGGCACTTCTCACTGCTCTGTGCTGCAGGTCTGACAGGCCTCAGAAAAGAAGAAAATGACAGGCAGTTGCAAAGGTCATTGGGACGTACGCACCCAGCATTAGATGTGGGGCATGTTCCCAACACTAGTTATACCCCTGCTCTTTACCTCATTGTATTTCTGAATTATGCTGTTGTTCCTAAACTGCTGCATGTATTAATGCAGAAAATGTTAAACCAACTCTTACCCAACCCAAAATGGTAATTTTGCTTTAAACACATAAAGCCCAGATATCGCCACCGGTGTGTCTGTGTTTTGTCAGGTTCAATTAAACGGCTGGTCACCAATGGGAACACTAGGGGAACTCAATATAAACCAGCAGCTCAGGGGTACTGCTACATATCCTGTACAATGGCAGCACTCGTCTGGAGGTTTGTATGCTGCATGTTCTCTTTTACTTCGGCAAACCTCGAGGACCTGCAAAATGTTTACCCTTGACTTGACAAATATTTTACTGAGCTGCACATATGGAGAAAGGTGTATTCCTTTATTGTTGAATTATCAAATACATTTTCCAATATTTTTCAACTCTCTGAATGGGTTTGAAGCTTGGATGCCCATAGGCCTTCACAAGGGCTAAGTACTAAGCTATACAAAGCTTATTGAAAGTGATGCTTAAGTAGGTTGAAATCACTTGCAAAATACTAAGGGATGTATTATTACCTTTACACATCAATCACTAACAGTGGTACACATATAATCCACAAAACATTGTATTCAAATTTCCTCTGCTGTTCTTATTATTTAAGGTACTATCACGCTATGATCTCAGTTAATCATTTCAAACAGACAGTTGAATTGTCACAAGAACATACAGTTATATAATTTTTTTCAATTATATAATTTTTCTTGTTCACAACCAAGAATTATTTTCCATTTGACAAAATACGAAAGCAGCAAGCTTGCTTAAACATGCCTTTTTATAGTTTTGAAAATGATGGTTCGCTATAACTCTAATCAAATGCAAAATCCAAATTAATGGCAAGGACTTGATGAAAAAAATATATTGTCCCTAAACTAGGACAAGTGTCTCATGGGAAGGACATATTGTACATCTTTTATTAGGGAAAGAACGAACATTCTGACAAGACCAGCAAATATTTGTCAAGGAGCACATGATAAACGTTACTAGTAGGGTTGAGCGGACACCTAGATGTCCGTGTTCGACGGGTTCGGCCGAACTTTAAAAAAAAGTCCGGGTCCGTGTCCCGGACTTTTACCGAACTTTTCCCGGACACCGAACCCCATTGAAGTCAATGGGGACCCGAACTTTAAGGCACTAAAATGGCTCTAAAACACCAAAGGAAAGGGCTAGAGTGCTGCAAATGGCAGCAAAACGTAATTAAGAGCATGGCAAGTGCTCTGCAAACAAATGTGGATAGGGAAATAACTTAAAACAACAAAAAAAAACAGAAAAATAAAACAATGTTCTTCTTCATCTCTGAAGGACGAGGCCCATATGGAGTAGGAGGGAGGTTGAGGTGGTGGTGGATGTGGCGGTGACATAGGCGTGCGCACAGGGTGTGCTGGGTGTGCCTGGGCACACCCTAATCACCTAGGGCACATAGCATTGCCAGTGAGGAGATGGGAAAGATCTCCCTGGGACCTGCTCTGCTCTATTTCTCCTTGCCTACAGGTACATGGCCCCGATACATTACTCTCCCTGCTGGCAAACACATGCATGTGTATTTCAACTTTGGGGTGCACACCTTAATGCAATAGGCTGCGCACACCTATGGGCGGTGTAGGTGGAAGCGGCGGTGGAGGAGGACCAGGGCCGGATTAACAGCATCATGGGCTTGGTGCTGAGGATTTTGAAGGGCCTTAGGGCCGTGCCTTGCCATGCACCCAGAGGAGGAAGGGTGCAGCCATGCATGCCTAATTCAACATGGGATGCTGTCTCTGAAGCCCATAAACACATCCATGCATCGCCAACTGTCCCTCCTTGTCCGGCCTTCACGCTGTGTGGGGAGGTTCTGAGGGTGCTGCCTGGGGAAGCGAGCATAGAAGCCAGACTTCTGTGTTTACAAGTGACAGAAGAGCGGTAACAGTGAATATGGCCAACCCGGGGCCTATATAAAAGGTAGGGGCCTGGAGCTGCAGCTCCAATAGCCCCTACATTAATCTGGCCCTGAGGAGGAGGACGAGGTAGCCAACACTGCTTCTTTTCACAAATTTTAAATGAGGGTACACCCCAAAAGAGTGAGAAAGAGCAAAAATGGAACAATGGGTGGGTAAGGTCGGTATCCATTGCTATTCTGCATAAGGTACGGAAAAGTCCCGTGGGATCCATGCCTGGTTCATTTTAATGAACGTGAGCTTGTCCACATTGTCTCTGGACAGGCGGCTGCGCTTGTCTGTTATAACGCCCCCAGCCGTGCTAAATACCCGTTCAGATAATACACTGGCTGCAGGGCACGCCAGCACCTCCAAGGCGTAAAGGGCAAGCTCAGGCCATGTGCCCAATTTGGAGACCCAGAAGTTGAAGGGGGCAGACCCGTCATTCACTACATGTAGGCGTGTGCACACATACTGCTCCACCATGTTGGTAAAATGCTGCCTCCTGCTAAGACGTTCCATCTGAGCTGCTGGTGCTGCTGTTTGTTGTGGCGTGCTGACAAAGCTTTTCCACATTTCGGCCATGCTAACCCTGCCTTCTGAGGTGCTGGCGGTGCCCTGGTTGCGTTGGCGACCTCCTCCTCCTCCTCCTCTGCCTTGTGCTTCCACTGTGGCCCCGCTGTCAGATGGGAATGCCAGCAGCATGGCGTCTACCAGCGTGCGCTTGTACTCGCGCATCTTGCGATCGCGCTCCAGTGAGTGAATTAAGGACGGTACGTTGTCCTTGTAACGGGGATCCAGCAGCGTGGCCACCCAGTAATCAGCACAAGTTAGAATGTGGGCAACTCGGCGGTCGTTGTGGAGACACTGCAGCATGTAATCGCTCATGTGTGCCAGGCTGCCCAGAGGCAACGAAAGGCTGTCCTCTGTGGGAGGTGTATGGTCCGTGTCCTCTGTATCCCCCCAGCCACGCACCAGTGATGGCCATGAGCTGGCCTGGGTGCCACCCTGCTGTGAACATGGTTCCATCTCCTCCTCCAGCTCCTCCTCCTCCTCATCCTCCTCATCCTCCAGAACTGTGCCCCTGCTGGACAATTGCGTCCCTGGCGTTTGCGTGTGCAGGAACCCACCCTCGGAGCCCCTTGCGAATGACTGCCCTGAAAGCCTTGGAAATGTTACCTCTTCATCCTCCTCCTCCTCCTCATCCTGTGCCACATCCTCTTCCATCATCGCCCGAATTGTTTTTTCAAGGAGGCATAGAAGTGGGATAGTTAAGCTGAGAACGGCGTCATTGCCACTGGCCATGTTGGTGGAGTACTCAAAACAGCGCAACAAGGCACACAGGTCTCGCATGGAGGCCCAGTTATTGGTGGTGAAGTGGTGCTGTTCCGCAGAGCGACTCACGCGTGCGTGCTGCAGCTGAAACTCCACTATGGCCTGCTGCTGCTCGCACAGTCTTTCCAGCATGTGCAAGGTGGAGTTCCACCTTGTGGGCACGTCACATATGAGGCGGTGAGCGGGAAGGCCGAAGTTACGCTGCAGCGCTGCCAGGCGAGCAGCAGCAGGGTGAGAACGCCGAAAGTGCGCACAAACGGCCCGCACTTTCTGCAGCAGCTCTGACATATCGGGGTAGTTTTTAAGGAACCTCTGCACCACCAAATTCAGCACATGCGCCAGGCAAGGGATGTGCGTCAAACCGGCTAGGCCCAGAGCTGCTATGAGATTTCGCCCGTTATCGCACACCACCAGGCCGGGCTTGAGGCTCGCTGGCAGCAACCACTCATTTGTCTGCTGTTCCATGCTCCTCCACAACTCCTGCGCGGTGTGTGGTTTGTCCCCCAAACAGGCAAGTTGTAAAACTGCCTGCTGTCGTTTACCCCTGGCCGTGCTGAAGTTGGTGGTGAAGGTGTTACGCTGTCCGGATGAGGAGGCGGTAGAGGATGAGGAAGCGGAGTAGGAGGAGTTAGGAACAGGAGGCAAACTGAAGCGCCCTGCAATCCTCGGTGGTGGAAGGACATGCGCCAAATTGCTATCCGCCTCAGGCCCATCCGCCACTGCATTTACCCAGTGTGCCGTTAGGGAGATATAACGCCCCTGACCGTGCTTACTGGTCCACGTATCCGTAGTTAGGTGGACCTTGGCACAGATGGCGTTGCGCAGTGCACACCTGATTTTTTCCCCCACTTGGTTGTGCAGGGAAGGGATGGCTTGCCTGGAAAAGTAGTGGCGGCTGGGCACGACGTACTGTGGGACAGCCACCGACATAAGGTTTTTAAAACTGTGCGTCTCCACCAGACGGAATGACAGCATTTCAAAGGCCAATAATTTTGAAATGCTGGCATTCAGGGCCAGGGATCGCGGGTGGGTAGGGGGGTACTTCCTCTTCCTCTCAAGTGTTTGGGAGATGGAAAGCTGAACGCTTCCACGGGACATTGTGGAGATGGTTGTTGGTGACCCAGGTGGTGGTGTTGCTGACAGATCGTCTGTTTGCGGGGTGGCAGGTGCCGGTATCACTACAGATGTGGCTGGAGCGGCCGAGACTGCAGCAGAAGAGGAAGCAGGATGAGCCAGAGACGTTTCTTGGTTTTGAAGGTGTGTACTCCACTGCAGCTCGTGCTTTGCACTTAGATGCCTGATCATGCAGGTTGTGCTCAGGTTGAGAAGGTTCATGCCTCGCTTCAAGCTCTGATTGCACAGGGTGCAAACCACTCGTGTCCTGTCATCAGCACATTTTCTAAAGAACTTCCACGCTAGAGAACTCCTTTGAGCTGACTTTGGTGCGCTCGTTCCCTTGCTGCGTTGGGCAGTAGCGGGCGTAGTGTCTAGGGCACGGCCGCTCCGCTTCTGCACCCTGCTCCCTCTTCTGCTGTGCTGGTGGCTCTGTGCGACCACCGCCTCTTCCTCCAAACTACTCAGTTCACCTGCATGACGTTCATTCCATGTGGGGTCGAGGACCTCATCGTCCTCCACATCATCTTCCACCCAGTCTTCACCCCTGCCCTCCTTGTCGGTCTCCACAATGCTGAACGCCGCAGCAGTTGGCACCTGCGTTTCGTCATCATCGGAGACGTGCTGCGATGATCCTTGCATGTACTCATCTTGAGAAATAAGTGGTTGGGCATCGCTGCACTCAATCTCTTCCACTTCTGGGGCAGGGCTAGGTGGATGGCCCTGGGAAACCCTGCTGACAGAGTCCTCAAAAAGAATAAGAGACTGCTGTATGGCTTGGGGCTCAGACTGCTGGCCTGATTTGCAAGGGGGTGAGGTGAAAGACGGTTGGACATTGGCTGCAGGTGCCAACTCTGACCTTTCTGCAGTAGACTGGGTGGGAGACAATGTGAAGGAACTGGAGGCACTGTCAGCAGCAAACCAATCTACTATCGCCTCAACTTGTTCTGGCCTCATCACTTCTAGGGGCGTTTGATGCCCTACCAAATACTGATGCAGGTTCTGTCGCCTACTCACACTTGAGGAAGGTGTTTCACTTGTGCGTGTAGCTGGCACAGATCGACCATGTCCTCTCCTTGCAACAGGAGCTCTACCAGCAGCACCACGACCCAGGCCACGGCCCTTATTTGACGGTCTCCTCATATTTCTGTAATTTAAGATCTTGCCCTAGAAAGGTTTTTATTGAATAGCGGAATAGAAAATATGATCCAAAAAAAGTGTATGTATATCACACGTACACAACCACACTAGGCCCCAATTACTATTGTTTGTACCCCTAAAAGGCTAGATGAGGAGTAGGGGGAGTATGGAACAGGCAGCACCCTCAAACCTTCAGAAGTATGAGATGAACCCCAACAACTTGGAAAGGTGGATCTCTCTCACACGTACCAACACAGACTATCCCCCAATTTAACTGATCCCCAAAGGTTTTTGATTAAATAGCGGAATAGAAAATATGATCCCAAAAAAGTGTATGTATATCACACGTACACAACCACACTAGGCCCCAATTACTATTGTTTGTACCCCTAAAAGGCTAGGAGTAGGGGGAGTATGGAACAGGCAGCACCCTCAAACCTTCAGAAGTATGAGATGAACCCCAACAACTTGGAAAGGTGGATCTCTCTCACACGTACCAACACAGACTATCCCCCAATTTAACTGATCCCCAAAGGTTTTTGATTAAATAGCGGAATAGAAAATATGATCCCAAAAAAGTGTATGTATATCACACGTACACAACCACACTAGGCCCCAATTACTATTGTTTGTACCCCTAAAAGGCTAGGAGTAGGGGGAGTATGGAACAGGCAGCACCCTCAAACCTTCAGAAGTATGAGATGAACCCCAACAACTTGGAAAGGTGGATCTCTCTCACACGTACCAACACAGACTATCCCCCAATTTAACTGATCCCCAAAGGTTTTTGATTAAATAGCGGAATAGAAAATATGATCCCAAAAAAGTGTATGTATATCACACGTACACAACCACACTAGGCCCCAATTACTATTGTTTGTACCCCTAAAAGGCTAGGAGTAGGGGGAGTATGGAACAGGCAGCACCCTCAAACCTTCAGAAGTATGAGATGAACCCCAACAACTTGGAAAGGTGGATCTCTCTCACACGTACCAACACAGACTATCCCCCAATTTAACTGATCCCCAAAGGTTTTTGATTAAATAGCGGAATAGAAAATATGATCCCAAAAAAGTGTATGTATATCACACGTACACAACCACACTAGGCCCCAATTACTATTGTTTGTACCCCTAAAAGGCTAGGAGTAGGGGGAGTATGGAACAGGCAGCACCCTCAAACCTTCAGAAGTATGAGATGAACCTCAACAACTTGGAAAGGTGGATCTCTCTCACACGTACCAACACAGACTATCCCCCAATTTAACTGATCCCCAAAGGTTTTTGATTAAATAGCGGAATAGAAAATATGATCCCAAAAAAGTGTATGTATATCACACGTACACAACCACACTAGGCCCCAATTACTATTGTTTGTACCCCTAAAAGGCTAGGAGTAGGGGGAGTATGGAACAGGCAGCACCCTCAAACCTTCAGAAGTATGAGATGAACCCCAACAACTTGGAAAGGTGGATCTCTCTCACACGTACCAACACAGACTATCCCCCAATTTAACTGATCCCCAAAGGTTTTTGATTAAATAGCGGAATAGAAAATATGATCCCAAAAAAGTGTATGTATATCACACGTACACAACCACACTAGGCCCCAATTACTATTGTTTGTACCCCTAAAAGGCTAGGAGTAGGGGGAGTATGGAACAGGCAGCACCCTCAAACCTTCAGAAGTATGAGATGAACCCCAACAACTTGGAAAGGTGGATCTCTCTCACACGTACCAACACAGACTATCCCCCAATTTAACTGATCCCCAAAGGTTTTTGATTAAATAGCGGAATAGAAAATATGATCCCAAAAAAGTGTATGTATATCACACGTACACAACCACACTAGGCCCCAATTACTATTGTTTGTACCCCTAAAAGGCTAGGAGTAGGGGGAGTATGGAACAGGCAGCACCCTCAAACCTTCAGAAGTATGAGATGAACCCCAACAACTTGGAAAGGTGGATCTCTCTCACACGTACCAACACAGACTATCCCCCAATTTAACTGATCCCCAAAGGTTTTTGATTAAATAGCGGAATAGAAAATATGATCCCAAAAAAGTGTATGTATATCACACGTACACAACCACACTAGGCCCCAATTACTATTGTTTGTACCCCTAAAAGGCTAGGAGTAGGGGGAGTATGGAACAGGCAGCACCCTCAAACCTTCAGAAGTATGAGATGAACCTCAACAACTTGGAAAGGTGGATCTCTCTCACACGTACCAACACAGACTATCCCCCAATTTAACTGATCCCCAAAGGTTTTTGATTAAATAGCGGAATAGAAAATATGATCCCAAAAAAGTGTATGTATATCACACGTACACAACCACACTAGGCCCCAATTACTATTGTTTGTACCCCTAAAAGGCTAGGAGTAGCGGGAGTATGGAACAGGCAGCACCCTCAAACCTTCAGAAGTATGAGATGAACCCCAACAACTTGGAAAGGTGGATCTCTCTCACACGTACCAACACAGACTATCCCCCAATTTAACTGATCCCCAAAGGTTTTTGATTAAATAGCGGAATAGAAAATATGATCCCAAAAAAGTGTATGTATATCACACGTACACAACCACACTAGGCCCCAATTACTATTGTTTGTACCCCTAAAAGGCTAGGAGTAGGGGGAGTATGGAACAGGCAGCACCCTCAAACCTTCAGAAGTATGAGATGAACCCCAACAACTTGGAAAGGTGGATCTCTCTCACACGTACCAACACAGACTATCCCCCAATTTAACTGATCCCCAAAGGTTTTTGATTAAATAGCGGAATAGAAAATATGATCCCAAAAAAGTGTATGTATATCACACGTACACAACCACACTAGGCCCCAATTACTATTGTTTGTACCCCTAAAAGGCTAGATGAGGAGTAGGGGGAGTATGGAACAGGCAGCACCCTCAAACCTTCAGTATGAGATTGTGTTCACTGTACCCCACAAAGATTGTGTTCACTGCACCCCACAAAGATTGTGTTCACTGCACCTCACAAAGATTGTGTTCACTGTACCCCCCAAAGATTGTGTTCACTGCACCCCACAAAGATTCTGTTCACTGTACCCCACAAAGATTGTGTTCACTGCACCCCAAAAAGATTGTGTTCACTGCACCCCAAAAAGGATGTTGTTCACTGCACCCCAAAAAGGATGTTGTTCACTCCACCCCAAAAAGATTGTGTTCACTGCACCCCACAAAGATTGTGTTCACTGCACCCCAAAAAGATTGTGTTCACTGCACCCCAAAAATGATTTTGTTCACTGCACCCCAAAAAGGATTTTGTTCACTGCACCCCAAAAAGGATGTTGTTCACTCCACCCCAAAAAGATTGTGTTCACTGCACCCCAAAAAGATTGTGTTCACTGCACCCCACAAAGGATTTTGTTCACTGCACCCCAAAAAGATTGTGTTCACTGCACCCCAAAAAGGATGTTGTTCACTGCACCCCAAAAAGGATTTTGTTCACTGCACCCCAAAAAGATTGTGTTCACTGCACCCCACAAAGGATTTTGTTCACTGCACCCCACAAAGATTGTGTTCACTGCACACCAAAAAGGATTGTGTTCACTGCACCCCAAAAAGATTTTGTTCACTGCACCCCAAAAAGATTGTGTTCACTGCAGCCCAAAAAGATTGTGTTCACTGCAGCCCAAAAAGATTGTGTTCACTGCAGCCCAAAAAGATTGTGTTCACTGCAGCCCAAAAAGATTGTGTTCACTGCAGCCCAAAAAGATTGTGTTCACTGCAGCTCACACACAGAAAAATGGATGTGGATCACTGACACCTGCCTATCTCCAATCCCACACCACACAGCAATATCGATTGTAGTTTGTAGAACACAGTTTCCCTAAAATTCAGCAGACTCTGTCCCTAACAGGATTGAGAAGAGATCGTAGATCAGGATTGAGTGCAGACCCCACCCCCCACACAGCAATATCGATTGTAGTTTGTAGAAGACACTGACCCTATATAATTCAGCAGACTCTATCCCTAAAATGCCTACAACTCGCCCTGCCTAAACACTCCGACCTGTCCCTCAATTCTATCCGGACACAAATGGTTTTTTCCTGCCTATCTTTCCCTAATCAGCAGCCAGCACGTTGATGTGTGCTCTGTCCCTGAATCTAAGCAGCATAATGACGCCGCTGCGGCTGCCTCGAACTTATAAAGACTTGGTCACATGCTTCAGACGGCCAATCACAGCTACTGAGACATTTGCAGGCATGGCTGGGATGGCTTAAGGCACACCAGTTAAACGATTGTTGATTGGCTGTTGAAAGCCCGCCATGAAAAGAGCGCCAAAGCATGCAAAACCCGGAAATAAAACGACCGAACACGGATTTTTACCCGAACATACAGTAAAGTGTCCGTGTCCGTGTTCGGGTACAAAAAATCCAATTATTCGGTACGAACACGAATAATACAGTCCGTGTTCGCTCAACACTAGTTACTAGCCATAGTCAATAGAAAAAAAGCATGCTATGATATAGAGCTCTTTTGATGTCTGTTCACTTATTAGCCACATCTATTTTTCAAGCAACAAGGTGACTGCCTTCAAGTTCAAGGGCTGTCCTTTGTAAGGGTAGGAGAGGTCAGATTCTTTCCCTATGGAAGCCACAAGTTGACAAGGATTAATATTAGTCTTTTGACAGCATCCCATAGGCAATAACCACTCTCATCATTTATTGCAATGTCCTAGAACAAGAACTGCCCTAGGCTTATTGTTTTCATTAATAGGCTAAAATACCTGTTGTTTTGAAGCCATAATCCATGTAATATTGATGGTTAAAGTGTAAGATTTATAATGTTGCCAAGATTATAAAATTACTTTGTGGCTTACCAACTGACAGTCTTGTATTTTACTTTACAGTTTGGAAGATTGATGGTTGGCTTTCAGATTTACAGCATACAATGTACAAAGTTTGTGCTTGAAGAAAATTTACAATATTATCCTACTGGATATTTAATTTACGTTGAAAACAAATGGGTTGAGCTTTATATTTGGGGTACCAAAGCACAAAATATGACCTTACTGTGACAGGCAGATGAAAATCACCCCAAGGGTAGTAGTGGACAGAAAGGGCTCGTTCACATCTTTGCATATTTATGTATGTTTTGCAATGCTTAAAAACATTCTGTATGTCACAAAAATACATTAGGGGGGGTTTACTAAAACTGGTGCACATACTGTAGAATCTGGTGCAGCTGTGCATAGTAACCAATCAGATTTCAGGATTTAGGCTCCATGCATACTAATGTTTTTCTTTTGCTTCTAGAAGCTAAATAGTTTTATCCTATGTGTCTATACTTCAGGCTATTAACATTTTTGAGCTTCAGTGTCTAGGAGCAGAAAAAAAAAATGTTTTTCTGGAGTTTTTTTGAAATGTTTTTCCAGCAGAAATTTTCACTTATAGAAGTTCTAAAGCCAAATAGTTTTTTACCCTAATGCATTTTGTCCTGTATCAATCCAGTGTTGGGTTCATCTGCAGATCTTCTCTCCTCTCTTCGCTCTCTCACAGGCTTGGCTGAGAGCAGCTGAAGCCATTGGCTCCTGCTGCTGTCAGTCAAATCCAGTGGGAAGACAGCAGGGGTGGGCACACTGTATGTGTCAATGTGTCACACACAGTCCATCTTTGGTGCTGTGTGTGACAGCTAAAGACACCGCTGGATCCCCAAACAGGTAAGTGTCCTAATATTAAAAGTCAGCAGCTACAGTATTTGTAGCTGCTGACTTATTTTTTCTGTAGGAGCCTGGAGCTTCTCTTTAAGTTCAATCCAATGTTGCAAGAGTCACTTCTGCTCATACATGACTTTTAGTTTTACTTGATAGTTCCCATAGTACAGAGCAATTAGCTATTAGAGCAGCGGTTCTTTCTTGTCCCTTACTAGGGTGTTGCAACACTGCCCCACTTAATCAAGTTTTGTTGTAGAAGTGCTGGAGTGTTTCACAAATTGTAAACAGCAGATTTAGCAGAATTAAATAATGTTAGATACCAAATATAACATGAAGTGTCTTTCTCTTGGAGGGCTAATGAGTCTTTCTTGTCATCTGGACCTTGTAATATAATTGTGTTTGATGCCTAACTCTTTCATTAAAGAGGAAGTAAACTTCCAGCTTTAAGTTTTACTTATAGGTAAGCCTATATTAATGCATACCTATAGGTAGTGTAAATATTTCCTAAACATGCACCGTTTAGGAGATATTTATTGACCTAGCAGCCAGTTACGTCACTGATGCATGCGTTCTGAAGGAGCGGCCGTCTGTGCTGTTTGTTCAGAGCAGTGTGCCGTGACTGGAGGCTCCCGCACGCATGACGTCATTGCGGCTCCAGCGGGTCACAGAGCCGAAGACGCGAACCCAGAAGGAAGACCAGGTATAGATGGACGCTGCCCCCAGCGATGGCATCGCATTGCTGGAATGCTTTGTTTTCCGGTAAGTTTAACATAATATGCTAGTATGCGATGCATACTAGCACATTATGCCTTTGCCTTGCAGGTAAGTTAAACAAATTTACAACTGCTTTCATGTAACTAACTTTTAGGAAAAGGTAATTCCATCATATTAGGAATTATTGACTATGTAAAAAGTTAGATAACGGGAAGTTCAGCTATAGGTCAGCATAGGTCAATACCCTAGTTTCACAAATCTGTATTCCTAAGAATGCACACCAGACCAATTAAGATGTGACCATTCATGACATGGCGTCATCAGAAGTCCTTTGATGTCCCTGGACTAGTTAATGGTAATGATACCTTGCATTCCTTCTAAATAGACTTTTGTTTTTTAATCAAAGTTGCTGTCTTTCTTCACTACTTAAGACAGACAGGAGATTTTAATTTGACCTTCCCATTATCGACTTTTGAATTTTTGGCAAAATGAGGGGGCATTGTGTTCTACCCCCACTTCCCCATTTAACCACACAGTTTCTCATTTGTCAGACCTTGGTGTCATTATATAGGCTCAATATCCTGTATGAAACTGCTCACATGAAAAAACTGAATTTAAACAAAGGAATAAGCAGGAGAAAGGTAAGGATGGAAGCTGGAGCCTGAATGGAGAGACTGCCTAACACCACTGGGAGTGCACTGGGAAGTAGGAATGTGTTTCAAAGCATGTTGCTTCTTCTTCAGCCTCCGGATTTCAACCCTGGTCTGGTTGTACCCCAGCAACAGTGGCTCCCTCCTGCCTGTGCTCTTCTCTCCCTGCTCATTGCCGAAGTAGGGGAATTCCACAGAGGCTTCAGGCTCCAGAGACAGCAGCTTTGACTTTTACCGCTTTGTACAAGCTCCTCTTTTTGTGAGTGTTTTTAATCATTGATAAATATTGTCTACTTTGTTTACTACACTATGGAGATTGCACTTGTCTTTTCCTTTTTGCTTACAACTATTGCAGGTTACTTGGTGATTTAGTACCAATGTAAGAATTGTTTCCGATTTGCACAGTCATTTTTAATTTACGTCTATTTTATAATATAAATTGTAAGTCAAACAAGTATAAATAAAGCTGAGTTAGGTTTGTTGATTAAACACTTACAAAGCAGAATACGTATGACCTACGAGAGAAGCTAGAGATTTAGAGGTGGTTTACTAAAACTGGAGATTGCAAAATCTGGTGCAGCTGTGCATGGTAGCCAATCACCTTCTAACCTTAGTATGTTCAATTAGGCTTTGACAAAAAAAAAGTTGGAAGCTTATTGGTTTCTTTGCAGATCTGCACCAAATTGTGCATTTTCTTGTTTTATTAAATCAACCCCTTAGTTATTACATTGACTTTATTGATACTGTTGGGACTGAGATCTCTTTTTGTTTGTGTATTATTGTATTTTTTTCTAATTCTAATTTCTAAGTCACCCAACAGTCTGTAAAACTCATTAACGACTAACTGCTAAACTCAATAGCAAACACGTTATATTCTTACTATTTGATTTCTCCGCTGCCTTTAGGACAGTTAACCACCCATTCTTCCTCACAAAAGCTTACTCCTTTGACTGTCAAGAATCTGCTCTTACCAGGTTCTTTTCTACCTATCTAAGCACTTCCTCAGGGTCACGGACAACTCTACCTCCTTTTCTCCTCTCCTTTTCTCCTCTCTTTATAAAGGGGTCCCCCAATGTTCTGTCCTCAGACCCCCTTCTGTTCTCTATCTATGCCTATTCTCTTTGTCAGTTGATAATCTTGCATAGTTTCCAATACCATCTCTATGCTGACAACTCCCACATTTGTCTCTCTGCTCCTCAGCTCACATCTTCAGTCTCCTTGGACATCACTAATCTACTAACTGACATATCAGTATTGATGTCAAACCACTTCCCTAAATTGCAATCTTTCAAAAGCTAAGCCCAATATATTTCCTTCCCCTGTGCCCCCTCTTCAGACATTTACATTGAGATTAAAAGCATTAATATATTTTCCCCTATAATCCTGTACTCTGACCTCTCCTTCCAGCCCTACGTCCAATCAATGTCCAAATCTTTTCGCTTTCAACTACATAATATTTCCAAAATATGACTCTTCTTAACCAATGACCGCACCAGGCTACTAATTCATCTCTTGTTATCTCTTACCATGACTACTGCAACACTCTCATTATTCTACCTCTACATAGGTTATGGAATGCTGCTGCCAGACTCATCCACCTTACTAACCACTGAGTGTCATTCCACTGCCAAAGTCTCTGGGCCTAGCAGTTAATTGCTAGGCCTAAGCACTGTCACATGATCCAGTTACTGACACAGTCAATGTCAGTAGATGTCAGTACCAGCTGTTTTTTTTTGTTTAAAAAATAACAAACATGTTATACTTACCTGCCCTGTGCAGTGGTTTTGCACAAAGCAGCCCTGATCTTGCTCTTCTCGGGTCCTTTACCGGTGCTCCTGGCTCGTCTCCTCTTAGTATGGGTGCACCCTCTCTCCCCATTGCCTCAATTTGATTAAGAACAGCAGGAGTCAATGACGCCTGCTACTGTCCCAACTAATGAGGCGGGAGAGTCCCGAACAGCCGAGGCTCTCGTGCAACATTGCTGGATTGAGATGGAGCTCAGGAAAGTATTAGGAGGACTGAGGGGGGAACTGCACACAGAAGGTTTTTTTATCTTAAGGCATAGAAAACTTCTGCCTTTAGAACCACTGTAATTTCAGACTGATAGGTATACAGTAAATGGATATAAAGAGGAAATTGTGTGTGTCTATTGCCCATTATCAGCTGATGAGGCAGAGTCACACCACGTTCAGAAAAGATCCCAACCTTATTGTTGGGATCCACCAGGCTGTTGGTTTGACAGCTGGCTCCACCTTTCACATGTCTGAAAGCCAGAGCCAGCCACGCCAATCCCTCCCAAGCCTGTCACTCCAGTGAGCACTGAAGTAGCAGAGCGGGGTGAAATGACTAACAGTCACTGTTCTTCGCTGCCAGCAGACTGCAAGCTGACGAATAAGTAGTCATGTAATCTGTCAGCTCTCGGCCTTGGAGCCGATGTTGGGCAGCTGCAGTGTCACACAAATGCTGCAGCATGAATGGGAGTATGTAGGTTGGGTTTTTATTTAATCCTATAATTCTCCATTACTATGCAATATGTTTTTTTATCAGACAAAACAGAAAGATATTTTTAATACACAAAAAAAAAATAGTACATATATTACTTTAGTACTATATATTCTTTTTTTTTTTTAATAGAATAAAAAAAAACAAGATCTACCTTAAACAAGAAGGAAAACCTTTCAATACATTGCACTATTTTGTAGCTACAGGTATTCTATCTAATTTTCTTGCACAGCGTGATCACTGGGCTTTGATAGATCTTTATGAAAAGATAAAAACTTTAAATAGCTGTTCTAAAAGTGAGTGCAGTTTAACAGTTGAAACAGTTTACTACAGTCACACCACACTTGCAGTGGAATTTAACCACTTTAGCCCCGCTCACATGGAGGCTACTGCGGCAAAGTGCCGCGATCCCGTCCAGCGACGTAGACCTACGTCGCTGGACTCCGCCCCTTGTGGGCGGCGCTCGCGCGCCGCCGGAGGCTCGCTCCCGCTGTGTTCATTCACAGCGGGAGTCGGGCCAGGGGAGGAGCAGCGGCGATTGCCGCTGCTCTGTCCCGAACGTCGGGGATCGAGTCTGGAGATCCGCCCGCTGTGTGTAAACACAGCGGGCGGATCTCCATAGTGACAGGGACTGACAGATCGGAGTGTTCAGCATAGCTGGACATCCGATCTGTCCTTCTGTCACACAGTCACCTCCCCCCCCACACGTCAGTAAGCACCAGGCATACATTAACCCCTCCCTCTCCAATAAAATTAACCCCTTCCCTGCCAGTGTCATTTTTACAGTAACAGTGCATATATATAGCACTGATTACTGTAGAAATGTCAATGGTACCCCCAAAAGTGTCAAAAATGTCAGTCAAGGGTCCGATCTGTCCGCTGCAATGTCGCAGTCCCGCAAAAAAAAAATCGCAGATCACCGCCATTATGCGTTAAAAAAAAAAACACCAAAAATGACAGAAATCTTTCCCTTAGTTAGTAAACGCAATAACTTTTGCGCAAACCAATCAAAATACGCTTATTGCGATTTTTTTTACTAAACATAGGTAGCATAAAACAAATTGGCCAAAAATTTAAAAAAAATTAGATTTTTACATTTTTTTGGGGGGGAATTTCATATAAAAAAATGTGAAAAATATTGTTATTTTTTCAAAATAAACGCTCTTTTTTTGTTTATAGCGCAAAAAGTAAAAATCGCACAGGTGATCAAATACCACCAAAAGAAAGCTTTGTTTGTGGGAAAAAAAGGACGTAAATTTCGTTTTGGTACGGCGTCGCACGACCGCGCAATTGTCAGTTAAATTCACACAGCGCCGAATCGCAAAAAGTGGCCTGGACGGAAGACAGCAAAATCCTCCGGTGGTAAAGTAAAGGTGCAAATCTAGGCAGGAATTTGAAATGATAGGAAATACTGTTCTACAGTATAAAGGGTAAGTGCATTAAATGAATAAATGCCTAAAATATAGGAATACATTTGTTTGAAACTTACATACTAAGTCAGTGTCAGCTGGGGCATGTATCCAGATTGCATACAATATGCTAGTAGAATTTGTAATATTTTCTTGAGTTTATGTGGGTTTTCTCCCAAAAACAAAATTATACACTAACTGGCCGTCTTCCCCAATTGCTTTTAGTGAGTAAAGGCCCGTACACACGTGCAGATTGTCGGCCGAAAAGATTCGGCCGACGACCGATCGGCCGATTTTTGGCTTGTTAGTATGATGCTTCCGACAGCCGACAGCGCACTTTCGGCAGAACAGAATCTGTCATGCAAGCATTAAAATTTTTGTATGCCGACACCAGAACGGCCGATTGTTCGCCAGTCAGTACAGATTTCTGCCGACAGACAGCAGATTTGCAAGACTGGGCATGCTCAGAAAAGAAAAACACAGGGAAAGTTAACCATCACATGACATCACTTCTGCAGTCGGCGGACAAAATTCGTGTGCAGTCTTTTGCACTTTTCAGCGGACAGGACAGCCCGGGGACAAAAGACAGCCGATCGGTCGGCCGACGATCGGTACGTGTGTACAGGGCTTTAGAGTGTGGCAGAGACATTTGACTATGAGCTGCTTTCAGTGGCAGGGAAGTGAGATAAATGGATTTTTGTACTCTGTAAAATGCTGTTAAAAAATGTTGGCATTGTATTAATGCAAAAAAGTAAAATAAAATACAATAGAATAAAAAAAAAATAGTACCACAACTATCGGTGCAAAAATGACCTTATACTTCCCTCTTCTTTGAAAAGTCCAAAGTCCAAATATTCCTAAAATATGCAAGACGTATGGTTTTCTAACCCATTTCTTCAGCTCTGATTTTTTACTTCTGGATTTGGAGGAGTACAACATCTTCTGTCAGCTCTTAAGTACCAAATAATATTAAAATACATACCTCATCAATATTCTTTTCTTACTTTTCTGCACCAGGTTGGAACGCTATGATTCATACATGGAAAGAATGGAGTAAACTCTCATACATATTCAGTTGTTACCCATTTTACCCTCTTTTCTAAAGAAACATTTGTAGATTTTCAACCCCATTGCAGATGTATTTTCATATCCCCTGCTACCTTCCTAGATCCATACTTCCTTTCCCATGAAGGGCCTTGAGTCAGGACCTGTCACTAGTTCTTAAACTATGTAGCCTCTCCCAGACAGAAAGTTGGTATCTACATCTAAATCAGCAGATATCAGAGGTATGGATTGAGACCAGTACTTTTTTTGAAGAAGGGAAGGTATTGTGCTGGCTACTAAAAGAATGAACCATATAAGAAAGACCCAAATTTATTGAAATCCATTTCTCTATATAATGCGGTATCTGCATTACCATACAGTTACTCTGTGTGCACAATTGGCTACTTAAATACAAGATTCTGCGTTTCTTGTTTCTGCCCCATTGTAATCCTTAACTGGTAAAGAAACCCATAGACTTTTGGCTTTGTAATGAAAATATTGAGATGTAAATACCTTAGACTTTTAAATATATCTCAATAAAGCCATTAAAATATCACATATGTAATTTAGCATGTTTTTAAAAGTTGTCTCTCCTTTTTTTTTAATTTATAGCTTTCATGTATATAATATCTGGTGATTCTGCCATAAAGGTCATTGGTTCAAGCACTTCCAGTTATGGAGTGACAACTGTCCCCAGATTGTGTTACTGCTTTGCCACCTTGTCAAAGGTTCCCCTGTTAGAGGACCTGTTAGAAGACCAGTTCACATCATAGAAACGCACTTCGGAAGCGTTTCGGGTGCTTTTCTGCATGCATGTTTTTGATGTGTTTCAGTGCCTTTTTGATGCAATCTTCATGCAGTTCAGTGCATCCCCCCCCCTTTTTTTCTTACCCTTCAGGGCCAGTTCACATCATAGCAATGCAGTCCGGATGCTTTTCTGCATGCACATTTTTGATGCATTTTTCCCCCTCTTTTATCTTAACCTTAAATAAGGACATGTGTGTTTTAGTGTGTTTTTAGTGCATTTAGGTGCATTTTTGATGCGTTTTACCATGCTCCAGCACAGTCCAGTGCAAAAAAAAAAAAAAATGCAGCATGTTCTACTTTTTTTCTAGAATTGGAACGCACTGGAACTGACCACACTGGTGTGAAATATGTAATTGAAAACTATATTACCTACTATCCATGCCTTTTTGATGCATTAAAAAATGTGCTGGTCTGCATTTGGTGTGAACTTGCCCTAAATAAGGATATGTGTGTTGGTCCAGTGCCTTTTTGGTGCGTTCCGGTGCGTTTTTGATGTGTTTTACCGCGTTCGAGTACAGTCCAGAGCAGAAACTTTTTTTCTGGAACTGGAACATACTAGAAAACAAATACAGTCATCACATCTAATGATTGGTAAGCTGCAATACTGTATATTACATTTTGGGTTTTGGGTTTAATACTGCTTTGAAAAACTTACTGTCATCAGATTAGGGTTTAGCTCTACTTTAAACGGACAATGCTGCATCTGTAGATAGTATAAGTAAGTAGGCGTAAGTTAACCTGAGAAAACATCTGCCAATTTACTGCTTGTATTACACGCTTTAGGCTGGGTTCACACTGATGTGAATTGGATGTGGGGTTCCCCACATCCAATTCGCATGAAAGGAGAGTGTGACTGAATCTCAATGAAACCGGTACACACAGCTCCGAGGTGACCACGGTCCGCACTGGAAAGAGTCCTGTGTGTCTTTGGCTTTTAGTTTTAGGTGCGAATTCAGGCAAAAATTCGGACCTGTTTGGCCCCTGAAATGGTAAACAGTGACGCACCGGACCCCAGGCACGAACCCACGGCCGCATCAGTGGGAGCGCATGCCTTAGCATATATTGTTTACATTGAAGAGTGAATTTTCCCTTAGCTTGATGAATAAGGTCAATTTAATTTAATATGTACTTTCAATTTTACTGTGTTAAACTGTGCGCTAAGTGTTAAAAATTCTATATAACCATACAAAACATAAGAATTAAAAAATCAAGACATTGAGAAGATACACTCAAATTATCTGAATACAAAAGATAATAGAAAATAATGGGACAGTTTTAGATAGCATGATGCCGATCCCCCGCTGTAGCCTTTAAGAATGCCTTGATGGTACACCGTGTTGTGGTCATCAAAGGGAACGGAGTCTAGACTCCATATATTGGAATATGGATGTGACATGCCTTCTTTTATCTGATCTGCTGAAATATGAGTGTTTTTTCTTTTATAATTTTAATAAAAATCATGAGAGCGATCTACACTATCAGTGTCTTTCTGCTTCCCACATATTACCTTGCCATTGGGAGATGGTCTGTGCATAAAGAGGAAGACTGGAGAGGAGTTAGGTTTGTACACATGTAAATAAAGTGCAGTTGGCCTAATTTTATCAGTGAGGGTCCAACAATTAAGGTGATCAGATACCCATAAGGTGGGGTGAAGGGCACTCTGGAGTGCATGGTGTGGAAACTATCCAAAGATTGATTTCATTGCAATAGGGGATTGCAAGAAAATTGAATGGTTTATGTGACTGAATTTAATTAAAGGCTTTATTTATTTATTTTGATTTTCTTCTACCACTGTTGCAATTTATATTGACTTTGGAATGAATATATTTATTATCACTGTGACATATGGATTGATTATGCTATTATTTTTTTTCTTAATGATTTACATGATTCATTGCACCTTTTTATGGTTCATTGTAGATGTGTTGAGGTTTGATCTACTCAAGGATTTATCATATCTTAACAAATTTATATATATGCCTGCCTTTACACATATATGAACTTCAATGCCATCCCCTTCTTAGTCCTTAGGGTTCAATATTCAGTTGGGCCACCCTTTGCAGCTATAACAGCTTCAATGCTTCTTGGAAGGCTGTCCACAAGGTTTTGGAGTGTGTCTATGGGAATGTTTGACTATTATTCCAGAAGCGCATTTGTGAGGTGTGGACGAGAAAACCTGGCTCACAGTCTCAGCTTTAATTCATCCCAAAGGTGTTCTATCGGGTTAGAGGTCAGGACTCTGTGCGGGTCAGTCAAGTTCCTCCACCCCAAACTCGCTCCTCCATGTCATGGACTTTGTGCACTGGTCCAAATCATTTGTTGGAGGGAGGATTATGGTGTGGGGTAGTTTTTCAGGCATTGGGCTTGATCCCACTCTTAAAGCGTTAGCATACTAAGACATTTTTGGCAATTTCATGCTCCCAACTTTGTGGGAACAGTTTGGAAATGGCCCCTTCCTGTTCTGACTTGACTGATCACCAGCGCACAAAGCAAGGTCCATAAAAACATGGATTAGTGAGTTTGGGGTGGAGGAACTTGACTGGCCTGCACAGAGTCCTGACCTCAACCCCATAGAATACCATTGGGATGAATTAGAGTGGAGACTGTGAGCCAGGTCTTCACTCTAACATCAGTGCCTGACCTCACAAATGCACTTCTGGAAGAATGGTCAAACATTCTAATAGACACACTTCTAAACCTTGTGGACAGCCTTCCCAGAAGAGTTGAAGCTGTTATAGCAGCAAAGGGTGGGCCAACTCAATATTGAACCTTAGAGACTAAAACTGGAATGCCATTAACGTTCATGAGCGTGTAAAGGCATGCGTTCCAATACAAGTATAAAAACCCAACATTTATTAAGTATGTATATACATATAAAAAGCTGGTGTGTATCTGATAACCCAATACTTTTGACAATATAGTGTAAATATATACTGTATATAAATGCATCTATTTTAATTAAATAGTGTTTATAATTTATTGATTTGGGGTTTGTGCACTGATAGTGCTTCACTGTTTGTAATATTTATTAGAAAACCATAGCGTATTTAATTTGCCCCACTAATATTATTCAAGAACCAAGCAACATTACACAGTGAAACTTAACCTAAATGGTGCAAAAACTCTGTACATAACAGAACATATATGTATAGTGTTATTTTAAACACCAGTAACCAAATTAAAAGTCCATATCCAGTATACACTTCCTCTAAAACCTTGTTTGAAAAAAAAACCTTCAAATAGATCAACTTTGGCTACCACCAACACACAATTAAGCTTCTTCCAGAAGCACATGACCCCGAAAGATTAAGGTCATGAACGCATATGAGTATTATGAGACATCACTGATTAGCAAGTAAACCTCCTTTGGAGCAATCAGCTCACTTCAGCGATGAATATACAGTATGCAGCAAGGATCATGAGGAGGAAAAGAAATATAGTAATCCATAACCCAGTATAAAAAGCCGTAATTTTTAAGATCAAGAGGGTACTCACAAAGCCAGAGAAAGTAGACAGCATAAAACTCCACTCTTCTCCAACCTGTAGATGTGATGATGTCAGCAAGGTTAGGCTTCATTCGACATGTTTTGTCAGAGGTGATGTCATCAGGTTCGGTGCATAGCTAATATCATTGCAATATAAAGAGAAGCAAAGAAATACAGACATTCCTACAAACAGATTCCTCAATCAAAAGGAAGACAATCATACACAGGTCACATTTAAATTTATATTAATGATGTGCAAACATATTTAAGGTAAAAATAAATTAGTAAATATATAGTTATCCTAAGGCCCTGTTCACACCTGAGCAGGGGCGGACTGACCAGTCGGGCATTTCGGGCATTGCCCGAGGGCCCGGGGTCAGGGGGGGCCCGGCAGGGCCGTCTTTCTGCATGTGCACACTGGCAATTTGTCTGGGGGCCCCACGCAGGGTGACAGTTTCCCTGATCTGATCCCCCAGGACGCCGCAGCCGCAGCAGCAGCTTTACTGTGCGCTGGACTGGTTGCTAGAATGGCCAGCCGACTGGCGTCTAGCAACCAGTGACGTCCTGAGAACGAAAGTGAGGCTGAGGAGAGGAAACAGGAAGCAGAGCAGAGAGGATCTTCCTCGTTCTCCGCGCGTATATGTCTGGAATGTGTGGAATGTCTGGAATGTTCCCCACCTCCTCCCTTCATCTGCAGCGTGCGGCTGACTGAGGAACTGTCAGCAGAATACCAGAGCAGGACCGAGCAAAGGCAAACTGCTGCTTGAGGTGATCTCCCTCATTGCAA